>NW_011365643.1:119918-126392 GCF_000735185.1 Notothenia coriiceps | reverse complement strand
GGCCGGCAATCCTCTGACGAGTAGGGAACACACTTTCTCGTTTGATTGTGGAAAGGCCATCTTTAAACATTGCACTGTTAATTCTTGTATAGCTAATATCACACATTAGTTACTTCCAATGGTTCACCCAAGAGTCAAGAGGCGCGCTTCACACCGCAGGTACTTTTCACCACTTTAGTTCCGATATAGTTCCGAAATTGTTGCGTTTCACACCAAGAAGAGCCGGAAATAAATTAGTTAATGGAGAATCTTTTTACCCCCTTTATCCGTCAGTTTTCGAGTCCCTGCTAGAGAGCAGGTACTTTCGTGGGGAGAAAAGGTCCTGATTTTCTGATTGCCTGCGGATTTGAAACCACGCCCCGCTAAAACTCCCACAAAAAGTTTTGTGAAGCCGCCATTTTATTTAATCCTCGCCATTGCAGTTATTAGCATCTAGCATTAATTTAGCAGTAGCATTGCCCAGCGGCGAACGCAAAGAGACTAAACTTTATGGCCAACACAAAATTTAAAACAGGGAGCGGTGGAGATGAGGAGTTCGCGTTTCTGGCGATTTACCCCAATCCGGAACTCCGGGCCGGGGACTTTGGGCGGCAGTATTAACGCCGTGAAGTGGTTTGATGCTTTGCAGTAAACCCAAAGTAGAAGAAGAAGAATTGACGTCAAGCGGGCTTCATTTGCCCTAATCCTCTCTCAGGGAACTTATTTCCGGGTGTGAACGCGATCTGAACTTAGTTTCCTGAGGACTAAAGAGTTCTCAGGAACCTTTGTGGAAAAGTACTGCGGTGTGAACGCGCCTAAGGCTGTTGATTGCTGTAGTCTGAAAAAAGGATACTGATGTGGTTTTGGTTAATTTTCCAGGTTCAAGGAGGAAGAACCGTGTGCCGAGCCAGGTGGTGCGCCCCAGCGATTCCTTTTGCTGCGCACTCCGGGCCGGTGGCCTTCCTGTGTCTGAGGAGAAACCGAGTCACTGAAGGAGGAGAGGAGCGCAGAGGAGCCGGGAGAAAAGGGAAACTTCGCGGGCAGCCGCCACGAGGAACACAGCCTCGCGTGGAACGCGAGCAGGAGGGCCGACAGACGAGGAGAACCCCCTCGCTGACCGCGTCTGACTCTCGAAGCAAGAGGCAGAGACCTGCGGAGAGCCCACTCCTCCCTTCCCCCCCCTCCTCCTCCTCCTCTAGCCCTAGTCAGCGTCGACATTGTCCACGAGGAGGTCAAAAAGAAGACCAAGTCGCAAAGAAAGGGACTGAAGAAGGGTCGCAAAGAAGATGACATCGCCGTTGGCAACACCATGGCTGCTGCAGGAGATCGTTTCAACCCCGAGCCCCCGGCCAGCGTCTTGGCAGAAGTTCCTCCACCCGTACCCCCGCCCAGGAAAGGGGCCAAGAAGAAGGCGCTCGAGCGAAAGAGGAAACGCTCGCGAGAAGGAGAGTCTGATGTGTCTGAGGAAGAGTCATCGGCCCCTCAGCCTCACAATAAGAGGAAGAGAGGTCCCCGGACCCCCCCGCCTTCAATGAGGCCTGATGTTCGTGCTGCTGCAGGAAACAAAGAGCCGTCTCCTCTGTCCAAAATGGACAATTTCAGTGATTGGTCAGATGAGGAGGTAACGGACCGAGGAGTCCCCATGGAAACAAAAGCTCCACCGGCTCCTGTTGAGCCTCTCAAGAAAGCTGCAGGTCCCAGAGGGGTCAGGGAGCGGGGCAACCCTCCTCCCATCGCTCCTCTATTGCCCCAAGACCAGACTCCCACCCTGCTGCCGACTCCGCAGCCCCTCATGTCCCAGACCCTGCTCCGCAAACTCCCCCCGGAGCAGACGCGCAGCAGCAGCATGGGGAGCAACCAGAGCCGCACCTCGTCCAGACGCCTGAGATCCCCCTCCAACGAGCCGGCCAATCGAGAAGATCCGCAAGGTCCAAGAGCTCGTCGGGGCCGGCTGCAGGGCGCCAACTCTCGGGACAGAGAGCGTGAAAGAGAGAGAGAGAGGCCGGTGGTGAACGAGCCCCCGGGGGTCGAGAGGAAGTCTCGTATCGACCAGCTGAGGAGAGGAGAGCCCAGCCGCAGCACCTCCTCAGGTACATTAGTCAAAAGAAGAAACTGAAATAAATGCAGGAGTCTATAAACATGTGACAATAATTAGATAAACAAGACACTTTATGTCGTAAGAAATAAATGAGATTCCCATGAAACTGCTTGTAGACTAAACACCAAACTGACTTGTCTCTGTCGTCTCACAGACCGGCAGGACTCCCACAGCCACAGCTCCAGACGCAGCTCTCCAGACTCCGAGCGGCCGGCCAGGTCCAGGTCCCGCGCCGGCTCCTACGACAGCCGGGAGCGCGAGAGGGAACGGGAGCCGTTTGAGCGAGACAGGAAGGATCTGCGGCCTCAGCAGCAGCCGCTGCAGCAGCAGCAGCAGCAGCAGCAGCCCCTGCACCTCCTCCAGCAGCAGCAGCAGCCGCCGCTGCAGCAGCAGCAGCCCAGAGACTGGGAGCCCGAGCTGAGGGACTGGCCCGGCAGGGGACGGGAGCCCCTACTGATGAGACCCGGCCGGGAACCCCTCCTGAGGGAGCGGGACATCAGGGACCGGGATCGCTTACTCCCTGAAGGACTCATTCAGCAGCATGAGCGAGAGAGGGATCGGGACAGAGGAGATCGAGAGAGGGAGAGGATGATGATGGACCTGCCGCCGCATGGGGACCCCCGGGCGCCGGGACGAGGGGATCTCAGAGGAGATCTTAGAGGAGATCTCAGAGGAGATCTCAGAGGAGATCTCAGAGGAGATATGAGGGGGGACCTTCGGGGCGACATGATCAGACCGGAGAGGAGCGAGTATGAGACTCTGCTGCCGAAAGAAGCCTTCATCCCTCCAGAGACGGAGAAACCCAACAGCCACCATCTGATCGGAGAGCAGCGGGAGCCGGAGAAGACGGACAGCGTCGATGGTGAGGACATGAGAACAACAACATTTTATGATATTTTCTTCCCAAATTCTAACATTGTTTTAAATGAATGTTTTTGTGCTGTGTTCAGAAGACGATGATGGGAAAGAAGACGATGGCCAGTCAGTTGCATCTGTGGGCGAGGAGTATGAACCCATCAGTGATGATGAGCTCGATGAGATCCTTGCTGACAGCCAGAAGAAAGAGGATCAGCAGGACGAGGAGAAAGTTACAGGTACCAGGAAATGCATATCTTTTATCTTTGCAGAAATAATGCCTTTTACCTTTTACCTCTAAATATATATGTGATTTGCTTCATTACAAAATAATTTAAACCTTTCTGAGACATCCGAGGTTTATATTGTAAATAAACATTAAAATATAATGTACAGTTACTGAGTTGTTCCTCTTCTAAATGAATGTGTTCCAGGTCCTCTGGATGTCATTGATGTGGACTGGTCCAGCCTGATGCCCAAGCAGAAGGCAGAGCCCCGGGCAGCAGGGGCCGCGCTGCTCCGGTTCACCCCAGGGGCCGTGCTCCTTCGGGCGGGCATCTCGAAGAGACTTGCGGGGCCTGAGCTCCTGGAGCAGGTCAGGGAGGTGTGCAGATCTGAGCTGGACGACCCTAAAGGTGAGAAATCGTCATCATTAATCCTTGTTCTTTCTGCTTTTCTTATTTTCCCTTTATTTTAAAATGGTAACACATGAGATGCATTAAACTACTCATTTTGATCACCATGCGTCTAATGCCTTGCCATGTTTGTCCTGCCAGATGCCGACAAGCTGTTTGAGCATGACCTGGGGGCCTTAAACATGGCGGCCCTGAACAGGCGGGTGGAGAGGGCCGGATTACTGAGGAACCTCGGGCCCTGCTGCAAGGCCCTGTGCGCCCGCAGAGACTTCGCCATCCGCCGCCAGCTGTTAAAAAATGACAAGGTAGATGTCATCCAATAACTGCAACTCCTTTGGGTTGATTTCTGCTGTATTTAAATATTGAGATGTTTTAAAACTTGTTCTTCAGGGTCTTACGAAGCAGTACCCCACAACACCAGTGGTAGACACCGAGCTGCTGCAGATGAGCATGCGTCTCTTCAGAAGGACCATGGCGGGCGTGGCCCCTGAGAAGCCTGACGGGGGGTCGGCCCCTGCAGCCGAGGGCCCTCCAGCTGAGGGTGGTAAGCTCATCACACCGAAGACTGAGGTGTGTGTGTCCTGAGAGGGAATGTTTTTAATTAGTCAACACACATTGAAACCTTCCTTGAACTCTATCCCTTTTTATTTCATACATAGTCATGAGAGGAATTAAAGGAAAACTGCAAAATTATGAATCTTACTCAGTTTTTACATGTTTTGGATGTTCAGCAAGTGCTTTGCCATAGACCACTGGACATTATAGCCTATGGAAGTGTGTAATGAAGAAGCATGACACACACCTGAGTTGACTTCATGTTTTTTTGTGCATTCCAGTATTAGAGCAGCTTTTTAATCGTCGGTGTCGCCTGCCTAACAAAGTTCAATTGATTTGTTTTCGTATATTGTGCATTAGTTTCAACGACTGTGCATTAAAATGGTTAGATGTTGATTTTTGTTACGGGTCTTTTGCTTTGTATGAAATGACTGCCTTCAAATAATGTGACACATAATGTTCTTACTATTTTTGTTTACATTATATTACAAAATCTAAAGAGTTTGCTGCAGAAGGATTACTCACCAACAACACTGAAACATCCTGCAGGGACTTGAATGAACATTCCCACAAATAAGCACTGACAAACTATTCCTTCACTGAATGTCATTTTTTACAACTGTCTTCGAAAACATTATTCATGTATTTGCTTTGAATGGTTTGGCAATGTCTACCTGAACTGAACTGAAGCGAGAGTACGTGCCCTCCAACACTGCCATGTGGAAATCACCAGCACACACCATCCTAAAAAAAAAAGTGTTCCATAGATGAAAAGACAATAGACTTCTTAGAAAGAGGATAATTAATTAGAACTCCGTGTCCCGGTTCTGTCTCCTATTGGTCGATCATCCAGAGGCAGAATTAAAAGACTTGTACAGGTGGATTAACTGAATCTCTGGGGGCATTTGAAGAGAGCAGGTTGTGCATGGACAATAATTCAACGGACATACCAGCCTCATCTTAAGACTGCTTTTCTGTGTCTACTTGCTTGATGTAGGACAACACTGAAGTCTATGGCCAGCTTTGAATCACATCTGCATTTGTCAGGCATGTCTGTACCAAAAATGGCCGCTAGATGGAGCAGTCTATACACTAATGGAGTTCAAGAGCTCAAATACATTACATTTAATGTAGCCCACTTATAAGTGTAATAAAGCATGTAGATATCAAGCAGGTACAGTCACTTCAAAAAGGTCAATAGACTTTAATCTCTTATGAAACAGAACATTTGCCACAATTCAAACGGAGTTTAGTGGAATAAATAAGTCATTTTTTTTTTATATCTGCCAGTAAAATCTTTGTCTGAATCTCATGTATTGCCAATAAGAAGCAACATAATCATAACGTCCCTGGAAAAGTTTTGGAAAAGCAATAATGTTATACATCTCATTGTAAATTCTGCATATGCTCGATATATATATTTTTTTATCTTATCTGGATTATAGTCAGAACTTTGCATAGATCAGAGGTCAAGGCTCATGTGTGTTTTGATCTAGCCCCTGGCACACACACACACACACACACACTTGCAGATCCTCCGCCCACTCTCATCCATAAATACGTTTCCACTGGAAAATCGTACAGCAAATAAATCACCATGGTTACAGTAATATAATAATTGCTCTACTTGAAGAAGCCTCTGACTGATGATGCTTGCAAGGCCACTTAGAAATCGATAATTACAGGGAAAATATGGCGTGTGCGATTCATTTAGCAGAAGAATGGATGTTTGATCCACTGAGCTGTGTGTGTGTGTGTGTGTGTGTGTGTGTGTGTGTGTGTGTGTGTGTGTGTGTGTGTGTGTGTGTGTGTGTGTGTGTGTGTGTGTGTGTGTGTGTGTGTGATCACTGAGTGCTTATTTGTAATGGTTTCATGTCACTGATATCTGCAACAAGCTGCTTTCCAAGAAATGTAGAAAGATATGACCCATAATGTTTGAAATGTTAGGGACCTTATGATTTACAACACCTCGAATCATACCTAATTTTGCGGCCCCTTTAAGTAGAAGGGCCCTGAGTTCAAATCAGTTTTTAGGCTCTTCATTATTTCAGTATTGAATGTGATTCCAAAGGGTAAAAACAAATAGAGTGAAGTGAACAAAAATAAGCCACTTCAAGTGAGAACTGTTGGAGTTAAATGAAACTTTGCAAAGGCAATTTAAGTTTTCAGTCCTGGTTGATTTAAATCAAACAAATATAATCCTGCTGAGAGCAGTCTGGAGTTTTGTCAATACTGTCCTTGACGGGAGAGCTTTGCCCACTGTGTGTGTGTGTGTGTGTGTGTGTGTGTGTGTGTGTGTGTGTGTGTGTGTGTGTGTGTGTGTGTGTGTGTGTGTGTGTGTGTGTGTGTGTG
>NW_011365643.1:113466-119897 GCF_000735185.1 Notothenia coriiceps | reverse complement strand
TGGTATTCGGGACAGCCCTAGTAACAACCACTGTATATGATTAGGCAGGCTTTATTCGTTATTATTCAATAATGCAGCCAGGTTTTATTTGAACCATCCTTTTTGTCCCCACAGGTCTCCCTCTCCTCCACGGCACCAGCGCACCCCCACTCCCCCCCGACAGCACTCCCCCTCCTCCCACTCTGGTTCCTCCGCCCAGCGACACTCTCAGTCTCCCCCTCGTCGCCGTCGCTCCTCCTCCCCGGCCTATCATCGCAGCGCAGCAGCTCCGGCTTCTGCCTCCTCCCCTCAGAGCTCCCGGCGTTCCCGATCCCCCCTCGCCTCCCACGACGCCTCCTCTCCCCCCCGCCGCTCCGACAGATCCAGCCCCAGCCAGCGGCACTCGAGAGGCCGAGAGAGGAGCCGGGGGGAACGAGAGAGGAGCCCCCCCGCCCAGGAGCGCAGACCTGAGCGCAGAGACGGTAACTCCTTGTTCAAAGAGACGTTGTGGAGACGGCAACTATTTAGATAATTCATTGATCAAATGATCATTTCCTTCATCAGTTGTTGTTTTTTCTCTGTAATTAACAGAAAGCCGCAGCAAACGCGAGAAGGAAGGCGTCCGCGACGACCGGGACTTTGACTCCGAGCAGGTCTCGTCACGGGACGCCCGGGAAGACCGAGAGACGAGAGAGGCTCGGGAGAGAAGGGAGACTCGCGACAGAGGAAGGGAAACAACCCGTGACAACCGAGACAATACCAGAGACGCCAAGGACCCCAGAGAGAGCAGGACGGAGACCCGCCCCACCCGAGAGTCTCCAGAGCGCCGCGACCGGGAACGGGAACGAGAGAGGGACCGCGAGAAAGAGAAAGAGAAGGAGAAGGAGAAGGAGAAGGAGAGAGAGCGGGAAAAGGAAAGGGAAAGGGAAAGGGAGAGGAAGGAGGAGCCGGCTCAGGATGACAGGAGCTATGGGAGAGGACATGGACGGGAAGAGGGAGGGAGAGCGGAGGCAAGGCCGGACAGAGAGGAGAGGAATGGGCGAGGGAGAGGACGTGGGACTGAGACATCTGATAAAGGTAAGCACTGGATGGGAAAGTATTCAGATCTTGTTAAAGTAGCAGTACCAGAGTGTTAGTAATGCTCTGGTACATGTCAAAGTCCTGTAATCAAAAAGTATTGGCATCAAAATACAAATACAGTCATTATGTAGATTGGCCCATTTCAGAATAATATATATATCTTATGTTTATGTCGAGATACTCGCAGGGATGGGTATCGTTAAGGTTTTAACGGTACTACTACTTTTATCGATACCGCTTATCGGTCCGGTCTTTTAACGGTACTGTTATCGGTTCTTTTGGAGAAATAAAAAAGGTAAACTCACTAAACAAATTGTGAACAAAACTAACATTGCTTTTTATTTAAATTAAATACATAATATTTCACATCAAAAGAAACAACAATGTTTTAACAAATCGTATTAAATAATCTAATGACAGAACTGTAAACAGAATAGCTGAAACTTTAACTAAATAAATAACTCAGTTACCTCTAATCATTAACCCATGTTTGTATAATGTAGTTAACTCCGTGTGTTGCTGCTAGCATACATAACACCTGACGTGGAAACGTTACTCGTGGATGGGGCTACAGCGCTATAGAAAGACAGTGGAACCCGGTGCATTCCTCCGTCTGGATGTGGAGCACTTTTGCTAAATGTTTAGACAAACTGCTCGTGTTACCGCCCTTACATGCTAAACTCTTATTGCACTTTTGGTAACGAGCATTGTCCACATCGAGACGGGTCAAGTTTAACCACACCTCGGAGCGCGTTCTCTCCGCCATCTCCTCCGCGTGTGTGTTGCTGCCATAGACTGTATATATAATATATTGCTGCATGTAGCAGCCGCGTGTGTGTAAACTGCCCCGCCCCCTCGCAAGCAGGCGGGGGAGAGAGATGGAAAATACTAAAAATAATCATGGACGCATTTTGCAGTCTTTTTGCATGTTAGAAACGGAGTTGGCGAACCTAAAACTGCAATATAATGTTTGTGTAGCAATAATACATATGACACATATATTATATGTCTCCAGTACCGATAAAAAGACCGATACGTCGGAGCTTAACGGTACCACGGTCTTTAATAATTCAGCACCGGGGCCCCTTTAATACCGGGGCTCGGTACCCATCCATACTCGCATGTAGCTTTCCCCAGGTAGAGGCTTGTGTTCCCCTTTTCTAAGTGATATTTGGTGTCCTTTCAGGCTCAAACAGAAACTCCAGAGGATCCCAACTGGAAAGCAGCCACGACAACTGGGACTCCCGGAGCAGCGCGGTGAGGGAACGGAGCGCCGAGAGGAGCACGGACCGCAGCGCTACGGAGAGGAGCTCAGAGAGGGGTTCGGACCGAGATCGATACGAAGGCGAGCGCAGAGGAGAGCCGGCCCGCGACTCCTCGTTCGACCGGAGGGGAGGACACGGAGAGAGGGAGCGCAGAGACATCCGGGAGAGAGCCGGAGGTCAGGGTGCACTTTGTTTTTATTTGTTTTATTATGTTTATGTATAAGAAATGTTCTAAGCTTTTACTTTCTGTTTTTCCAGATCAAAGAGCAGCCTCCCCAAACCGACACCAGGGGAGAGCCGAAGAGCCCGAGAGGGAGGAGAGGAGGGAGGAGCGCCGGACTGATCGACCAGAAGACCGGCGAGACGACAGGACTCGCGACCGGGACAGAGAGAGAGAGAGAGAAAGGGAGAGGGAACGGGAGAGAGAGAGGGAGAAAGAGAGGGAGAAGGAGCGAGACCGCGAGAGGGAAAAGGAGCGAGAGAAGGAGGCGGAGAGGGAGAGGGCCCGGGAGAGAGAGAGGGAACGGGAACGGGAGAAGGAGAGAGAACGAGAGAGGGAACGGGAGCGCGAGGAGAGGGAGAAAGAGAGGGAGGACCGGGAGAGGGAGAGGAGGGACAGGGAGAGAGATCGGGAGCAGCGGGAGAGGGAGAGGCAGCGGGAATGGGAGGAGCGAGAGAGAGGGAGAGAGGAAAGACGGGACAGGAGGGATGACCCCAGGGACGAGCGACCCGTCAGAGACACCCGGGACGACAGGAAGGCCAGGCATGTATCCAAATAACAAGTAGCTTCTCTCCACTGCTAGTGTTCATTTTGGCCCTTTTCCTCATAATCTTTTTTTGTATTCCCCGTAGTCGTAAGAGGCCCAGAGTGGAGAGCAGCCCGAGCCCCCGTGCCTCGCCTAAGCGCACAGCTCGTGACTTAAGTCCTGCAGAGAGCGACGGCTACAACAGTGCGGAAGAGAAAAGTGAGCGCCCAATTGGCCGGGGGCAGGCCAAGCTCCACCCTCCGCCCCTCCTCCCGAACCCAGTGTGTCCGCATCCATCTGACAGTAGGGACACACTTTCTGTTTATTGTGGAAGGCATCTAAAACATTGCACTGTTAATCATTGTATAGCTAATACCACACATTAGTTACTTCCAATGGTCACCCAGAGTCAAGAGGCGCGTTCACACCGCAGTACTTTTCCCACTTTAGTTCCGATATAGTTCCGAAATGTTGCGTTCACACCAAGAAGGAACTAAAATTAGTTAATGAGAATCTTTTCTCCCCCTTTTCAGTCCCTGTTAGAAAGCAGGTACTTTCGTGGGAGAAAAAGGTTCCTATTTCTGATTGGCTGGGCGGATTGCAAACCACGCCCCGTAAAACTCCCAAAAAGTTTTGTGAAGCCGCCATTTTATTATCCTCGCATTAGCATTATTAGCATTAGCATTAGCCCAGCGCAGAAACGCAGAGACTAACTTATGGCAACACAAAAGAAAACATGGGAGCGGTGGAGATGAGGAGGTGTCGGCGTTCTGGCGATTTACCCCAACTCCGGGGACTTCCGGCCGGGGACTTTGGGCAGCAGTATACGCCGTGAAGTTGTTTGATGCCTGCCAGTAAACCCAAAGCAGAAGAAGAAGAATTGACGTCAGCGGCTTCATTTGCCTAATCCTCCCTCAGGGAACTTATTCCGGTGTGAACGCGATCTGAACTTAGTTCCTGAGAACTAAAGAGTTCTCATGAACCTTTGTGGGAAAAGTACTGCGGTGTGAACGCGCCTAAGGCTGTTGATTGCTGTAGGTCTGAAAAGATACTGATGTGGTTTTGTTTAATTTCCAGGTTCAGAGAAGAACCGTGTGCCGAGCCAGGTGGTGCGGCCCCAGGATCCTTTGCTGCGCACTCCGCCGGTGGCTCCTGTGTCTGAGGAGAAACCGAGTCACTGGAAGGAGGAGGAGCGCAGAGGAGCCGGGGAGAAAAGGGAAACTCGCGGCAGCCGCCACGAGGAACCAGAGCCTCGCGTGGAACGGAGCAGAGGCGACAGACGAGGAGAACCCCTCGCTGACCCCCCGTCTGACTCTCGAAGCAGAGGCAGAGACCTGCGAGAGCCCACTCCTCCCCCTCACTCCTCCGCCTCCTCCCTCCTCTAGCGCTAGTCAGCGTCGACATTGTCCACGAGGAGGTCAAAAGAAGACCAAGTCGCAAAGGAAAGGGACTGAAGAAGGGTCGCAAAGAAGATGATGACATCGCCGTTGGCAACACCATGGCTGCTGTGCAGGAGATCGTTTCAAACCCCGAGCCCCCCCGGCCAGCGTCTTGGCAGAAGTTCCCTCCAACCGTACCCCCGCCCAGGGAAAGGGCCAAGAAGAAGGCGCTCGAGCGAAAGAGAGGAACGGCTCGCGAGAAGGGAGAGTCTGATGTGTCTGAGGAAGAGTCATCGGCCCCTCAGCCTCCACAATTAAGAGGGAAGAGAAGGTCCCCGGACCCCCCCGCCTTCAATGAGGCCTGATGTTCGTGCTGCTGCAGGAAACAAAAGAGCCGTCTCCCTCTGTCCAAATGGACAATTTCAGTGATTGGTCAGATGAGGAGGTAACGGACCGAGGAGTCCCCATGGAAACAAAAGCTCCACCGCTCCTGTTGAGCCTCTCAAGAAAGCTGCAGGTCCCAGAAGGGGTCAGGGAGCGGGGCAACCCTCCTTCCATACGCTCCTCTATTGCCCCAAGACCAGACTCCACACCCTGCTGCGCGACTCCGCAGCCCCTCATGTCCAGACCCTGCTCCGCAAACCTCCGCCCGGAGCAGACGCGCAGCAGCAGCATGGGGAGCAACCAGAGCCGCACCTCGTCCAGAACGCCTGAGATCCCCTCCAACGAGCCGGCCAATCGAGGAAGATCCGCAAGGTTCCCAAGGAGCTCGTCGGGGCCGGCTGCAGGTGCGCCAACTCTCGGGACATGAGAGCCGGTGAAAGAGAGAGAGAGAGAGCCCGGTGGTGAACGACGCCCCCGGGGTCGAGAGGAATCTCCGTATCGACCAGCACATGAGGAGAGGAGAGCACCAGCCGCAGCACCTCCTCAGGTACATTAGTCAAAAGAAGAAACTGAAATAAATGCAGGAGTCTATAAACATGTGACAATAATTAGATAAACAAGAACACTTTATGTCGTAAGAAATAATGAGATTCCCATGGAAACTGCTTGTAGGGGGACTGTTTGTAAGGACTAAACACCAAAGCTGACTTGTCTCTGTCGTCTCACAGACCGGCAAGGACTCCCCAGCCACAAGCTCCAGACGCAGCTCTCCAGACTCCGAGCGGAGCCGGCCCAGGTCCAGGTCCGCGCGCGGCTCCTACGACAGCCGGGAGGGAGGAGGGAACGGGAGCCGTTTGAGCGAGACAGGAAGGAATCTTGTTTCGGCCTCACGCAGCAGCCGCTGCAGCAGCAGCAGCAGCAGGCAGCCTCGCACCTCCTCCAGCAGCAGCAGCAGGCCGCCGCTGCAGCAGCAGCAGCCCAGAGACTGGAGCCCGAGCTGAGGGACTGGCCCGGCAAGGACGGGAGCCCCTACTGATGAGACCGGCCGGAACCCCTCCTGAGGGAGCCGGGACATCAGGTTGGACCGGTGTATCCGCTGTTACTCCCTGGAGGACTCATTCATGCAGGGCATGAGCGAGAGAGGGATCGGGAACAGAGGAGATCGAGAGAGAGGAGAGGATGATGAGGATTCGCGATGGGGATGGAATATATCCTGTTGCCGCGCCCAGATAATGTGTGTACAGATCCCGGGCCGGGACGTATGGTGGATTGGATCGTCGAGTGAGGAGATCGTGTGAGGATGTGGATTCTAGTACTGGAGGATTCATCAGGAGGAGATCTCAGAGGAAGGTACTGAAGTGTGGGGATGCCTGTCGATTTTGGATTTTCGTTGCGAACTTTTATGTTTTTATGATCAGATCCGGGTATTTGTAGAGGTTTTTTAAGTTTTATTGTTTGTTACGATGTAGGATTAAGGCGAGTATGAGACTTGCTGCCGAAAGAAAGCCTTCATCCCTCCAGAGACCGGTTTAGTAAACCAACAGCCTTATGTCTTATTGTGTTCTCGTGTTTGTTGTCTATTGTCTGTGTATCTCTCG
>NW_011365643.1:87874-113421 GCF_000735185.1 Notothenia coriiceps | reverse complement strand
TGTGTGTGTGAATGGAGAAAAAGGGGGATGTTGTGTAAGCTGTTGATACGTTTGTTTGGGTAAGTGTCAGAGGTCCATAGTTTGTTCCACAGTCAGTGAGGCCAGCATGTCTTTGCTAATGGAGGGGGGGGCTGGGTTGTCTGATATTCTATGATGCATTGGAAGTGTCCTTGTAACCTGCCGCTGAGGCCCGCAGCCTTGCAGCAAAAGCATCAATATTTCAAGCTGATGGGTCGCCTTGAGATAGGTTATTATTGTCTAGTACACTGAGAGGCGTGCGTACACACCACAGTTTCGAAGATGTTAAGAGTAAGAAAAATGCTGGTGTAGCCTTTGAGAGGTGAAAAATCATGCATTCACGAAAACTTCATTACAGCTTGTCAGCGTGCAAAATACTTAATTGCTCCCTCCAACTTCACTCTGTGTTCATGTGTATGTGTGGACATAATTAGCTTACTACTCTCTGATCTTTAATGCATTATTGAATATTTCAAAGCAGTCTCAATCCTCTCTGCTAAGTGACTGCCAAGCATGGATCACAGGGCGGGCTTCTCCGTGATGAAGGGCGGAGCGGCCATTAAGCAGTCTGGGTCGAGATGCTGGCCTTGTGTGAACCTGGATCTCATGAATAATATAAACACCTCTACTGTATTTGGATGCACTTTGGACTGTAGAGCGCCAGAGCTGATGACATTGATTTTTGGTCGTGCAATTTCAGGGAACAATTCCATTTTAGTGGCGAATAATGGGTTGTAGAAAATCGAGGATTTATTGCAATCATTCCTGATGGAGAACAACAGCGAGTGTCTCGTTTGGTTGCAGCTCAACTCCTCACACTGCAACCTTGACATGACAATAGCTGAGTTGTCATGGTAATATGACATTTTCAAAAATTCTCATCTCTCACAATTACGGCATATCTGTCTTCTCTCATCAAATGTCACCCTTCATAATTGTTTTCACTCTCCTATGGGACAAGATTTTTAAACAAATTGGGCCCCATTGAAAACATAGGGCACTTGTAGTATAAAAAGGCAAATCCTAATTTGGTGGAATGTCATATATTTTCCTTAATTTCTGTCATTATTCCAAAATCAGCAATGTTATGCTGATATAACGTGGTTCCTTGGTTGATAAAAGTCTGCTCTCTCAGAGTGGAACCCATTTTTCTGAGACATTGAGTAATGCATGTTTTTTCCAGAATATGCACACTGTATTTAGGTAATGAGCTCCCACAAATAGAGCATCTATCATCAACATATTTTATGGATCTACGTGCCAGGGTTTGAAATATTAGCCACTGTTTGATCAATCAATTCAGGAAACCAGTGGTGGAAATAGGAAGGCTGCACTTATCAATATTTCTATATTGACAATGGATCAAATGACTACGACTAGTGTCAAATTATGAGTCTTCTTTGTCTCGTCTTGCCGGAAAGTCACTGTGCTTGACCATACAAATCCATTACATGTTTTATTTTGCTATCAGGTCACAGGTTTCCTACTTTTTCCTGTGTTGTCGCTAAGCAATGCTAACAGGCCATATTTCCCATATTGTAAGACTATTACTTCAACTTGAGTTCACTTACTAGCTTGTTCCACTTTTTGAACAACATTTCACAATCTGATAATACTAATATACTGTTTCTAAGAGTAAAATCCTAATGCAATAAAGTATTTCTACCTTGGGGTTGCTATTTTTCCATGATTGTAAATGAACTCACGGACGATTCAGTGTGGATTCTACAGTATCTTCCGTTTTGCTGAAATGGAATTCCTGGAGGAACAGATGAAGCAATATGAACAAATGGTTCGGCAGATGAATTATGGTGATGCATAACTAGTGTTTTCTCCGTGGACAAATGAGTCTGCCTCAAAATGGATTCTCTCGTTGTGTGAATAAGCTCTCCCGGTGCGGTGTACGTGCATTTTGGGATCAGTTTGTTTAATGACAGCAGGACCATCTTCAATCCATCATTACTTAGGCCTTGTGATTAGTAAAATGCTCATCAAAGTCACATAGAGGGAGTGAAATGCCCATGTGATCTGCCTACAATCTATCAAATTGACTAAAGTACGTGCACAAAAACACACACTGTCTACTGAGCTTTGTGCCAGCCATAAGCCCTTTCCATTAGACCTGCGCTGCATTAAGCATTTGGGTTAAAAGCTTTCATAATCAGGTGTGTGTTCATTTGGTGTTTCCAAGATCAATACTGTCCTTGACGGGAGAGCTTTGTCCACTGTGTGTGTGTGTGTGTGTGTGTGTGTGTGTGTGTGTGTGTGTGTGTGTGTGTGTGTGTGTGTGTGTGTGTGGGCGTGTGTGCAGAAGGACCTCAGAGCTTTGGCCTGAGTGTGTGTGTCTTCACATTTTGCCTGACAGTGTTTACTGCCTTCTGTGTTTTCCTCCGTGATCTCTTCATTCTGTGTTTAAGGGGAACTAACAACGGTGTTCTGTAGATACTGCGGCTGTTTTTTTTCCCGCCTGACGCCCCCTCAGTTGATCCTGAGGTCCACTCAACAGACTGCAACTGCAACAAATGTGGAGCCAAAACCCATTAATGAGCGCAACACACACATACAGGCATCTGCTTCGGTTCCTTTTTATTTTGCTCGTGTGTGAGTGCCTAAATGTGATTTTTAAAATTATGCAAACTGTTTCCAGATAAACTTTTTAGAAATGAAGTCCAAAATAAGTAGGCTGTTCACACGCAAAAATACAATCCTTCAATTAAATGGCTTTGTCTCGTATTAAAAACAGGCAGGAAGAAATGACACACTGTTTCAACCCTCCGCCTACATCAATGCAACAACTTCAAACTACATTTCATGTCAAAATAAAGAAAAAGTCTTGTTAAATTGACATTTTTTCCGCAGCATGTATTCTTGTGAGCAGCAGAGTGTGCATTTGTTTGCAAGTGTGTGGGCGTACAGGGACTTTTAAAGAAGTATGCCGGCAGCAGCGTTTTTACAAATGCCTCCTCTGCATTGAGATCAATACATGAGTCCTTGGGGGAAGAGCCTGACCTATGTGAGCAGTTTTTCATGATCACTTACGTCTTGAAAATACTGTATTTTTCTATGGTGGCACTGTTGATGTGTTATATTTTACTTTTTTCACTTGCTATATTCGGATGGAGAACTTAAAAACCCTGCGGAAGAATAAAAACAAGAATAATGACCCTTTTTTGCTTCTCTTTACCGTTTTAGCACGTCTGCCTGAGGTAATGTGTCACATATATGAATGGTGCCACCAGTGTGATGTGTGTCAAGTGTCACATGATGAATTATGGTGTGACACAAGGCAGTAACACATGTTAACATCATCCGTCTGACCCTAGATTGATTGCATTTCAACATGATTGATATTAAATTGACCCTGTGAATGTCTGTGCTTCAAACAACTGTTGTTTCCTGCATGAGATATTACATCAAACCACAGCCGGCTAATAACATCTTGATCTCTGACACCGTCAATGTCCTGACAGAAGTGTGATGCCTTCATCCCCAGCAGCCTTCCACTAAAGCAGACCTTGGTCCTGACAGAGCAGTCTGTGATGGCTATGTTCATTGTTCATGTGCTCAATAGGCTTGCATGGCGTGGGCAGCAGTCAGTGGGGCTACATTTGTGCCTCTCTGCTCATTCCGGGGATATTTGTGACTTGCTCCTTGTTGACTCGATGCTCTTCTTGCTGACAACGGGTCCCTGTGTGTCACAGACGGCTAAATCCAGCCAGCTGCATGCAATTAGGCTGCAAAATGTTTGGGATGTGCATGCTAATCTGCACAGCATCAAGTGGGGACGATCTGCTGATTTAGAGTCTTTGATCAGCTGATAAATCAAATTAAATGTACTTTCTGGCATTTTTGCTTTGGTCCTGACATCGTGATTGTGTGCCTTTACAAGTATAACATAAATATTAAAGATGTATATTAATGAAAGTAATTGAATTCAATTCAATTACTGTGGCTTTATTAAAAATAATATAACACCATTATTCATCTAATAATCATGTCTTAGACGAGGTTGCTGTGTGCATAAGTCAAGTAAAAGTGTGAATTTCTATAAGAATTAATAGTGTATTTTAATATAAATTGCGATAGGGCTTGTCAAATGTGTTTAATGTTTTTATTTTGTCGATGGCAGGCTATTTTGACAGACAGACAGTCACTGGTTCATAAATCAGTGGCCACATCTTTTCCCCCAGGGAGATTCACTGTTGTTTCCTAGGTAACAGGCACCCCCTCCCTTTACCCTTGGTTCGTTTGGACTGTACCAACTTTACTGGAGGGTGGTAATAGCGATGTTGATCGAAAATAAGTAAATTTCCAATGTTTAAATTCAACGAAATGTACCAGCACCTTCTACGTTCACACCACGTGGCGTTTAGTTGCAGCATATAATATATTACATATTTTAGAATAAATGCGTTTTAATATTTAGACCTTAGTACCACCCCGGAGCAAAGCACATTGGACATTTCCTCGAACTGTCAAAATCGCTTGTTGCTTCCTACCCTAGCCTTAAAAGTAGTTAGCGAGCTAGCGTGTAGTGAGCTTACTTCTGCCTTTCACTGAAAAATCGTGCACCGTTATTTCGAAAGCGAAAAAAGTTTGCAGCGGGGAGAAGTCTCACACGAAGACACATTTTGCCGTCCTGTTGGTCCCGTTACAACCGAAATAGCGCCCTGGAGAAGCGGATGAAGTGCAGCTGGATGTGACAGGTTCGTCATCAGGTAAGCTGCAGGTAGTTAGCTTAGCAGATAGCATCATTTGCCTCTGGTGTTTCTGCACACACTTGGTTAACATAACGCCTCTTTTGGACAGCAGAGGTGGCTAAAATAGGTGCAATGAGACCAGTCAAGTATCATTAACAGTATGCGTTAAAGTCTGGACTGCTATGCTATCTCATAATCATTGCACAGAGCTAATGAAAACAAGTGAAAGCAGCAAGATAAAATCAGCATGCGTAGTGTTTCTCTCCTGCACTGTCATATGTAATGCTTTCTAGGACATGATGTTCACTAGGTTTCATATCTCACGACTTTTTCTTATTATTTTCTTTTTTATATATTAAATGAATTAACTTTCAGCATTATCTTGCACAATAGGCCTACGTGTTCGTTTAGTAAATAACATTGTGTTCCTTGTAAAGAAAACATGTAATTGCATTTGTTCAAAAATGTTTATGAATTTAACAGTACCTTTTTCAAATGTATATTTATTTATAGATGTCGCTATTGTACACAGCTTTGGCAATACTGTATGTCATTATGGTCATGCTAATAAAACAATTTGAATTGAAGTAATCTATAACATTAATCTGGGGTAGGTTGAGTAAAAAACAATTTATTATTGATTCCATTTATGACAATCAACATTATAAAACAATTGAGTTGTCACCATGCATCTAGGTGCACACGTGTTACAGTGCACCCAGAACGAACTAATGGCACCTTGATTAATGGATAGTTGGATTTAATTGCCATGTGCAAGAACAAATAAAACTGTTCTAATGAGACATAAGTGGAAGCACAATTTAATCTACTGCAGGTTGGCTAAGCAGGAGCCTTTCTACCTGGGTAAGGTTAATAAATTGTGATTAGACTATCTGCTAGGTCATGTACAGTCGTTTGTCCTGTAAATGCTAATTAACATCTAAGAACAGAATAACTTTGGCTTGTCGTCTGTGTGGAATATGTGGGATTCATTAAGGCCATAACGGCAACATGTTCACTTGAGTAAGACCTAGCAATCCACAGTGCATTATGAATGTTAGAAAATGTACTTTGTATAATTAGCAGTGGGAAAAAATTGGCAATAATATTTGATAGGGTCATATTAGCATCAGATTAACATACAGAAACGATTTTGACCCCACCCAATAACACTTTTTTAATGCAAATAATCCAGTACTTCCTGGTTGATCTTTGGTCCACAGCCTTGAACCGGCTCCAAAACACACCGGTTGACCACTAGCCTACATATCTGTCAGCCCGTTGTTTATTTACTGTCATCATGTGGCCTTGTGTGTCAGATTTACCAGAATGGGTTTCAAGCGGAAGGAAGGAAGCGCAACTCTCTGCCGCTTCATATTTGATTACGGCTAATAATAGAAAAAGACAGCTGCCTTTTCATTGATCTGTCTTCGGTGCCCTATTTCTGAGCCCTGCTTTTTTTCCCTCTGTCGTGTGTAACTATCCAGTAGTGCCACATAATTCAGTGTTCTGTACTGGGGGCCAATATCAGACAGATTTAACCATCTTCATTTGCCGTAATTATCCATTGTTCTGGAATACTCCTATTGTATTTGAAAATGAAGCCGCTTTGGGCTCCTAAATCTGTGTGTGTGTGTGTGAGTGAGCCTAGCCGTTTGCGGTCATACAGGACAGGGATAATAAGAGGGGAGGGGGTACCATGTGGAAAGGAAGTGCCTCAGCGTGTTTGTCTGCCGGCCTTTTGTTTGTTTTCCTGTCAGATAAATCTATTTGGAAGGTAGGCTATCTGAGGTCTGCTGTTAGGAAATTTGCTACAACAAAAGCAGGCTTGTTATCCATTTATTGACAGTTATTCAGTAATGTGGTTATTGAAAAATCGATTGCAGCCAAATGAGAAATTGAGAATGTATCGGGAATGGTGGAGCAGCCTTGCCTGTCCAACTGATGCTGTTCTGGATACATGTTGACATAATGAGCACATTTTCATAACTGTCAAGTTTTATCCTGCAGTAATACCAAGTTGTTGCTTTGTAGCATTGCTGCTCCTTTAAACTGCTGCATGGCATACTGAGACTTCATTCCAGGAAGGTGGAAGGTGACACTTTTGCTTTTGACAAAGACTGACATCCCCCACCGCCTCCCTGTTCGTTTAATGGAAGAGCGCTTGTCTGTGTTATTTCATTACAGGTGATCTGATGTCTAGGGTGACGTCGGTTTTCATTTGCTGAGGTAGACAATTTATCATGCTGGAGATTTTAATCCCCCCCATCTCCCCTAAACCATTTGACAAATCAATTTCCTTGCGGAGCATCAGATTATTTATTGCCATTAAAGCATAATCAAACGGTTTGTTTATGATGGGACTGCAAAGCATGTTTAGCCTCATTGATGTCAACGAAACACCCAGGCTGCTGCGTCATTCACAACCTTTGTACGAGACAGAGGCAGAGGAGGGAGGGAGAGACAGACGGTACAGCTGTTCTATTGAATCTGGATCGAAAAGTCATGAAGCTGGATCTCTGACTCATCAGTTCTGTGACGCTCCGGTTTCACGGCTCATATGTTGCCAACCAGCATGTCATCAGCTGGGCGGAGGGGAGAGGACGAGTGGGGGAGGAGACAGACCAAGACTCCCACTTCCCAGCCCCTACAAATCTTTTTTTTCAAATTCTGATGCAATAACAATAACAGAACCGTCCAATTTTCCAGTCCAGTAAAATGTGATTGGAAAAGAGCCTGAAAGATATCTTTGAGTAGAGAAATGCACAGGTGAGGGGTGGAAGAGAGACGTGGGGAGGAGAGGAGTGTCTGGAGTAGATGAGTTTAGAGGACGGATGGTGAGGGGAGGTAGAGGAGAGTCGAGAGGGAGGGGGAGGAGGTGTGGTGCTCCTGTTTCCTGGGGGGATGGTGTTAAATGTGATGATAGAACATAGACAAGGACATGGCTGATGTTCAGCATGCCACTGCAGCAACTCTTTGATTATTGCTTACTCGTACTGCTGTCTTCTGAAACAAGTACTGTCTTTGTTTTTCTATTAGAAAACAATTCCTGGGGTGCAGATGCTAAATGAAATTAAAAAAAAGTTGAGCATGGAATTGGGGAAATACCGTTATAAATTGAGCATTCAGAGGTTGTTACTGTAAGCACAGATTTCACTTAGTCTCCTCTGTTCCAATCAGAAAGCTGTGATACAGGGGGGCTGTGTTCCTATTGGCTGGAGCTGTTAAGGGGCAGGACCTTGCTACAGGCTGGTGGGCAGGAAGAGGCTGGCTTTAGGGGTGTGGGGGGGAGGCTGGAAGTGTTTTAGCCAGATAGTTGGAGTAGACACTCTTCTGCTTCCTGCCTGCTTGCCTCGCTCGCTTGCTTGCTGAGAGAAAGGGAGAGAGAAAGAGAGAGAGAGAGACATTTAGAGAAAATCCCTGTCTAGGCATGGACCTCCAGCTGCAGCACTCGGCAGCTCGCGAGGAATGACAACAGTTCACATGGTCATTAACTCCAGGCGCTGAAGGGAACGCTGCACTGTAGCTCAGTGTCACAGCAGCACCGGTGCCTCCTGTGTTCGGGACAGCAGACAGACAGAGGCTCACAGCAGGACCCAGTGGAACCAGGTGGGAGAGAACGGTCATACTGGCTGCCTTTTTCTGTTTTTTCTCTTAAGAGTTTTGCTGCAGTGTGCTGCATACCAGTCTGGGTGGGGAGGGAGGAGAGGGAATGTTTTATCTGTGTGAGTGAAAGGCTGAACTGAGGAAAGAAAGGGGCAGAAAAAATATATATAGTGTATTTGTGTGTGTGTGTGTGTGTGTGTGTGTGTGTGTTGGGTTAATGCACAGAGTACTTGCAGCCACGCAGTAACTACCCCTATTGCAGGTTCCAGCGCTGTAATGGACTTTCTCATACGTCTCCTGAGGGAGAGGCATGATCACAGCAGTGCCCCGTCCTCAGTGCAAATGTCAGAAGCTCTTTTTTTTTGCCACATGGGCTTCATATTCTTCACTCTCTAGAGAAAAACTTGTGTTGTGTAGCATCTGCTTTTTCACTACTTGCCTTGTTCCTACAAAGTTTTTCCTTGTAACACATTTTCCAAATAACAAGGGTAGGGATTGTGTGTTCAGAACAGGGTTTTACACTCTTGTCTGGACACTCATAGTTGATACGCTGGAAGTTCACAGTTCTAATACGGCCCACATCATCATTAACCTTTTGAGTTAGATGCGGCATGGTCGACGTGTCCCTGGCTTTCCGCTGTCTATCCAGATTTAGCTTTGTGCTAGACGATGGGCCTGAAGCAGTAAAGTGGACATCAGCGCCTGCATGGAAAAGGCCAGGGTGGTGTCATACATCTGGCTGTGAATCAAGGGGAAGTGGGTGTTTTCTAAAATGGAACATCAGTTCAGCCCTTCCTGTTGAGAAAAGAATGGGATAAGTCTCAGACAAGTACCGAGCGTTTTACAGCACGACCCCGTCAGACAGAAATCCCCTTTCTCTGAACCGACTCCTGCAAATTGCATCTCGAGGTGGTATTAAAAGGATTTAGTGGTCGTTTGGACATCTTCTGCATGAAAGAGGGGAGTCTGATTACTCTGTGACACGAGGGTGAGTGTGCTGAATCATCCAGCTCTTGTGTTTTGAAGAACTGTAATTTAACGGCTTGAGATATCAATAATTTCACCTCTTATTCAAAAGTACAAGAATTTTAATCTAACGTAGTATTTTCCTTCTGTGAGTTTAGGTTAATATTTCAGTGGAAGTTATCAAAAATACAGCCACTGTTGATGTAGTGCTTCTACAATTTTCACCTTAGATCTTGGGTATGCTGTTAATCATCATGTTTATCAGATTGGCACTTTTCACCTCTGGCTGCCAACTATACTGTAATTAGCTGATGACTTGCCTGAGTCCTGTGGCTAAGCATTGAGTAGACAAGAACACTTACACAGTAAACAAGTCCATTTACAGAGTGCAGGGGAAATCCACCCCACACTCTTTCTTATAAAAACGTAGAAAGGGTCAAATGTTTTGTGTTACGAAATAAGGAGAGAAAAGGCCATTCCGATATAATGAGCACGGCCATTCGGGTCAATGTGGTTTAGCTAAGGCTATTATGATACAGGGCACACCTTTCTGCTGACTGTGTGAAAATGCTTCTTGTGTCTCCTTTCAAACAGTATAGCTTAGTCCTGCTATAGCTTCCACTGAGCTCACTCACGCATCCTTATCACTAATGGCACTTGATGATATTACACTCAAGGAGACGTAGCTTATGCCAAAGACAATTTCATAAGCGTCATAACGTCTGTAGTATTAAACAGGAATTAGGCTGCATGGTATAGCTCTGATCCTCCCTGGAGGCTGCAGGGGAACATTCGTGCAAGCTGGTGATGTCACCGTGAAAGCTAGGTTAGCGACATTTTGATAAAACCTTTTCGGTGAGCCTCGTTCATTTTCCATTACTCAGTGGAAGTTGAACATTTTCCTATTTCACTTGAACAATGAGGCCCTCTCTCCACAGCCTTGAGAAAACATTGACCACTTGTTCCTCTTGGCAATGCAAATGACCATAGAAGTGGGTTTTCCAGCATGAAATGGTAATAAATGGAAATGCAGCCACTCAGGTACCCAGCTCCTGTGCCTGTCTGTCACAGTCATTAGTATCTCTTCATTATTTCTGCTGGCAACACCTGGCTGATGCCACAGTAAACGTTGTCACAAGGCTCAGGACCAATGGAAAGCAGATAGCTTATCGTCTCTGCTGAGCAAATACAAGCAGCTGAGATAAACTGTAGCGCACAGACCAGCGCTCAGATACCACACTAATGGGTTACATACGTGGTATTCAGAGGTCAAGCCAATGACTTTCACTCCAGTCGCCCCAGTCCTGCTGACTCTCATTCAATTAAGCAGACTGACCAAGATAATGCCCCTGCCAGCTGGCCTTAGTAAGCGTTAGTAATCCATAAAATCCTTTTCTTCACATCTCTGCCCTCTTTATCAGGTCACCATGTCTGTCCACTGTTTGTACTGAGGATACAGAGGGAACAAAGCCTCGGGAAGTTAAGATAAACAGGATACACAGGGATGTACAGGATTTGCTCTTGAGGTTTATTCAGAAAGTAGTCCTGTGTAGCTGAAAACAGATTACAAGACTAGTCCCTAGAAGGACTTAAAAACTGCAAAAACAGAACCTGGTATGTCAAGGGTGTTTGTTTCTGAGGTCGTAACATTGGCCGCTGCATGGTCCCGTCCTACCTGCTGACCATCTGTCTTTCCCTTTAATTTAGTGGCATTGCGCTCGACCGCTAAACTCAGCATAAACTAAGCCAGTCTGCATGTTCTCTAATCATCATGCACTAGCAGAAGCTAAGCTAGCCACAACCAAGCCAGAGGCACACTGTCCAAAAGACCAAACTTAGCTCCGCTTGAGCTTTCCAAATTATATTCTTCCACTGTGAGTTTGAGTCCTTCATGCTGTTAAACTAGGATGTTGTTATGTGACAGAGGTAGACATTTTCCCCCCGGGATGACAGTTTACTTTCCAGCAGGGGGCTTTGGTATGTTTCAGGATGCCTCAATCATCTCTGCTAAAGACAGCCTAGCATTAGCTAACATGCTACGACAGCGTTATTTCTCTATTACACATCCATCTCATTAAAGCTAATTGGATGAAGCACACTGCAAATTATATTATGATAATATATATATAAACATATGCATCCACAAATGTTTTTTTTAAAAATATGTGTGTTTTCAACTTCAGTAACGTACTAAATGCTTGAATAGATTATCTTAATTGTAGTTAATACAAAAGGCCTAGTCTCAGGGCAGATGTGAATAACAGCACCCATAATAATGAGGAAACAAGTTGCTTCAGCAGCAGTCCAATGTCCCTGCTTCTAGATATTACACAAACCTTCAACCGTCTATCTGTATGGGAACAGACATGCGGTCATGTTCCTGCATGATTATTATCCTAACATCGCCCACATGAGGGTGTTTTTGATCTTCAGTCATCACCATTTGTTTTGAATACCTCTCATGACAAACATTGTTTGAGTGTTGCCTGTTGAGCCGGCGACCCTGTGAGCTTTTCAGATGACCTCAACCAACCTTTATCCACACTCGGCCTACTCGATTTCATGAAAGCTTTCAGAGCTACTGTAAGCCCCAGCTTTCCAAACACAAATATAAAAAACTATGGTTGTGTCCCCCTAACAATTTTAGCATAACTTGAGGCCAGGACAGTTCACGGAGAAATGGCGCCATCGGCCCTTCACACGTTCCGACAAAGTAGGTTAGCTTGATAACAGACTTCTTATGGCTTCTAAAAATAAGAAGGGATTAATTGTTAAAGGTCAGATCTGACATGATTCTTACCTGACTCTCTTCTGCAGCGATTGGCTTTCTCCCTGGGGAGATGGTGTGAAATTAAATCCTGCCTCTGAGAGCGGAGCCTGGGCGTCAGTACGATTGGGCGAGGAAGCTTCTCATCTCATTACACATGATCAGCACTAAAGTGGGACAATATGATTAGCTAGACAATGGTCTGCATTCATAGGCTTGGAACAGTATAATGGTTACAAAGGGTAGCATCTACCTTCCTTTGTGACTGGCAAATCGTTATTATTCATTGGCGAGGTCTTTTTCTTGTGGCCTTTTTGAGTTATTTGATATTTCAGAGCTCAAACTGAGTTCAGAAATCTCCAATTAGAGAGAACATGTTTCAGTCCAAGGTGATTTTTACAAGATAAAAGGACAAAAATGGGTTGGATTAAGATAAGATGGACCTTTCTGTGCCTAAGCCTCACCTAAATCTGACAAGACCTGCACAGCTGTATGGCAGCTGTGTATCTGTGAAAAGAATTTCTGCATGGATTTCTTCTTCCCTTTACAGTAGCATTGATGTGTTGAGTACAAGTCTCAACAAGCCTTCATTAAGACCACCTGAACTCATCATGTGCCTTTTAGAGGTTGTTTAAGATGTTGTTCTGACAGTATTTAACACTTTCTCTGTGTTTGCTCCTTGTCTGGTCTGTTTTCCGTGCATTGGTTTATATGTTCCAAACAGTAACGGGGGAATCTTTTAACCCAAGCTGTATGTTTTTACAACCCTTCTCCTCCCGCAGGCTGGTGTCCTCAACCCCCTTTTCCCGCCCCCAGTTAGCAGAAAAACATTTCCAGATGTGCCAAGGAAAGAGCTCCTTGCGCAGTAGCTTAGTAATGGCTTTCGTACGCTCAAGCTAAAGGTCACTTCCTCAGATTGTTGCTCCACCAATTGTCCCAATTTTCTCCCTAGACGACTCCAGACAGAGACCAGTACCTTTACAGGACAAGGCGCACATTCCCCCCCCCGTGGATGTAAATCGACAAGCCTCTGCCAATGAGCCAGTATCTAATTTGGACAGTGCGAGACAAGTGAGTATTGCGGGACACTAGGCAGCGTCATAATCGCGTCTGGCGCTGGCATATGCATCTGTCTCGGTCCCTCTGTGGCTGCTGGACGGCTGCCCGGAATAATGCTGCGCTGCGCGGTTTTCTATTGGCTGCTCTGTCCCGCCGTGCATGGCTCTACAGGGCGGGTTGGACCCTGGGGCTTTTCTCTATCTCTGCCCCGACTCCACGCTCTTTTCCACGGTCTCATAGCACACAGGGTTATACTATTCACCGCTTTGTGCGCAATATGTTGGAGAGCCAGTGGGCATGTAGTCACCGGCTCGTACAATGGCCCACAGCAGCGATCTGGGGACTTGAACTCAAGTGCGGCTGAACATCCTCACAACTGCCTTTTCCCTGGTTCATCAGCCCGGTACCCTTTTAGAGGTCCTCCGGGGCACACTAATTCAGATTGACATGCATACACAAAACCCTTTTTTAATGCCAGTTGAAATGTATTGCCCATCATATTTGGCAAACAATTTTCTCACACTGTTGTCTCTTTCTCTGCTCCATTCCAGATATCGGAAAGTGCCTTGGGAGACGACATCCTTACTTGAAGATCCCTCGGGGCTCCTGAAGACCTCCAGGTTTTCCCCCCTCTGCAGTTGTGATAGGACTTAAACACCCTTGACCTGCTTGTTTGTCCTCTGTGTGAAGAAACCCCAAGTGAAGCGTTGGAGCTACTGCACTGCTGGCCAACGTGCCAAAGCTCGGGGAGCGGAGGTACAGAAGACTTTAACAGAAAGCCACACATTTAGTGTCCTGTGCATCGAAAATTTGCTCTACGTTTTGCTCCCAAACATCCACCGTTGCACATCATTAGTCATACAAAGGTCATTTTTGGGGACGTTGGTCCTACTGGTAGAGATTGTCCCTGATTATGCCCCCTTGGCCTTGTCAGAGGTCTGCACCCGAGACGTACTGATTGAAGAACAATTATCTAAGTGACTGATAAACTCCCAAACAGCAGCGCAGTCCCATGCTCCGGTCACAGAGACTTTGCCAGTCCATTACCTCCACTCTCCTGTCCACAAGGACAAGCCTGACCCGCTGACCTGAAGCAGATCTTTTATAGCTGCATGTTCCATCAGTTTTAGTTGTTGTGCGTTTTATTTTTTTTAACTGGAACACTCTGCAACGCCTCCTCAGAGGATCGCCTCGTTTTAGAAACCAAGTGGCCCCGCTCCACCCGGCTCCACAGCCACTGCTGCTGCTGCTGCCATGGCTCTAAACATTGCCTCGATACGGGACACAAAATGGCTGACCCTGGAAGTGTGCCGGCAGTTTCAGAGAGGGACTTGTTCACGCAGCGATGAGGAATGCAAATTTGCCCACCCACCCAAAAGCTGCCAGGTGGAAAATGGGAGGGTGATCGCCTGTTTTGACTCGTTAAAGGTAAGGATTGTTAAATGTAGGTTACTGCTGTGATCCATCCTCTACTTTAACTCCATGTTTTTCCCATTTAGTATAGGTAAAAACATAAATTATGTTTTCTACTCTCTAATTCACTTCTCTTCACACAACCTCATGGAACTGTCAAATGAGGTAAAGCAAATATGAGAAATCAGATTTCACCTCTGCAGTACCGATATAGTATCTGACATAAAATGTTACAGCTTTGTGGGTTCTAATGGTCGGGGGGGTGTAGGTTGTCGGCTCAAATTAGCATGTGTGTCAGGTCTCCATGCTGTGCTGCAGTTAGCAGAGCAGTCTGACCTATAAAGTTAAAGGCCAAGGAGGTCTGTTGTCATGTTCACTGTCACCACAGGTGTGTGCGTGTGTCTAGTTTTTTGTGCAATAAGTTCTTCTAATGTTACCGTGCCTTGTCCATCATTTGTATATGAGGCTGAACATCTGATCGCCTGAAGTCATTCCAGGGCTTCTATTTCTGGATGCATGTCAGCTGCCACTCACATCTCACCATCAACATGAACAGCCACAGCTCGTTTTGCAATGTTTCTATCTCAATGATCCGAGAATAGCTGTAACTATGGCATTTTATGTGACATCATCTCGACTTTTAAATGGATTTAGTTGTTATTATTGACATTTGGTTGATATAAGACCATTTTGAAGTATTTACTTCTGTAATACGGGTCTCTAGTTTATTCCCTCGCCTCTCTTATGAGAATGTCACCCTTACAGTTTGGCAAAATATCTTAAATTAGCTCTACACCAGACCCTTTGAAAGTCTCTGTAATTATAATGAGATCATTTCATACAAGCCCCCTCATACTGCAAATAAAATGACTGCACCCAAGAGCAGGCCATTATTTTCAAGCTGTGATAACAAAAAATATATATAAAAAAATACTGGTGACAATGATAAATAGCCAAAGAAACTAGAGCAGAACACTGAAACTGAGTAGTTAGTCTTTTTCTTTTAAAGTGTGAACTGTAGCTGCATTCCACATATACAGCAGTGCAGTGTGTGGCGAGGGCATTTTACATTTTTCAAGGTTGTGGACGAGGTCAATGTCAAAACAGAGACTAGATTCCCTCTCTCAATTCTGATGTCTTTTAAACATACTATCCCTCCTCTTACGCCTTACTACTTTTCGTATTAGTCCATATAGATCTTAAGGTTGTGTAAAAGCCCCATTTATTGCAAGTTGCTCACAGTCCATAATTATCCAACACTATGAAAACAAGTTTTGTTCATTGTGCAATCAGCTGTTCTCTTGGCTCGTGGTAAAGCTCGGTGAAATATTCCTTGCTGTTATACCGTAATGAGCTAACAGCTGACTCCAACTGGGATCGATTTGTTGTCTCACCATGCAGCGGATGGCCTGACATGGATAGTCCACACATGATATGATTTTGCTGTTTCCATGAAAACTCCAACCAGTCATCCCTGACCGAGCTAAATGACCGGGACACTCTACCTCATAGTGCCACCTTTTAATTTACACGATTCTCAAGGACTACAAATAGAAGCTTTCAGGCAATACACTGGCAACTCGTGCTCATCTGTGCTTTAAAGTAGAACATGAAGGGAAAGCTCATCTGTAAAGTTACTTTACCCGAGGAAAGGAACTCTGGATTGGACTGTTAGTGCATCTTAAATAAGGGCTTTCTAAATGCTGGTATTTGGATGTTGAATTCGACAGTTCGGCCACCATGACAAAGTGGCTTCTGTATAAGCCGAATGCAGCTAAATTGATAAATGTATAGACAGATCTGACTGTAATCACTCCCTCACACTCTCTCTGCCCCTGTTTTCACCATGAAACCCAGTGACAGAACGAGAATACAGGATTCTCTGTACTTCTGACTCCGACTCGCCCCCTTTCCCACCAAGACTTTCCTCGTGACAGCTGAGAGAATGAATGCTTTATTATGCATTAGGAAATGTGTTTCGCTCCACGGCAGGCTGATTTCCACCCCATTACGCCCGTATCGTCTTCCTGGGTCTTCTCATCTGATAGGGTTATCATGCCAGGGTTGTGTGCTGCCAGGCGTGTCTTGGCCAATGATCAGACGTGTCCTTCTCATAAACAAGCGAAAGGTACGGCTCGAGAGGAGTAGAGTAGGAGGTGTAACTCTGTTGTTGCACTTGTCAAGCAGCAGTAGGCCTTCATGCCAAGTCAGTGAAGAATTCTGGTTATTGTTGGTGTAAAGCACTCCTGAGGCACACTCTCTCAAAATGTGTGTTTTAAGGTTTATTTTGTATGTTTTTTGACATGTTTGACAATCCTCATCCAGAGTTCAAAAGGTTAAAAAAGTATTCTTGGGGAGAGACCTTTTATTTATCAGGTGTTGCGACATTTATATGAAAACTTATTTCTGACTATTTGTCGAGCAATCATATTCTGCAGCACAGCTTTTAAAAGGTGTCATTTTAAACACAATGCAGTGGGACTAGTCGGAGAAGTTGCTGTCGTTGCTCTTGTCAAGAAATAGAGCGGAGGTGCGGTAAGAGCCTCGTGTATTTTCCCCGGATATAAATTACATTTGAGAGCATAATTCAGTTATTGCACCCGTGTGCATCCCTCCTTATTGAATTCACACGCCAAGGACAGGGACGGGCGTAGCAGCCAGAATGTCAAATAGCAACATTTCCGAGACAAGGCGCACTGAACAGGTGTTTTTGCATTTTCCGATAGTGTGTTTTTCATAGGTCAAGTGGAGATGTGGAGCCTGCTACGTTTGCTCTTGATGGTAAAGCCTGCAGCGTCCTGACTCCACTTCCCTGCTCTCAGCACTTCTATAGTGTCATGCCTGGGGGATTATTTTGTGTCCTCCTGCTCCACAGTGTGGGCTTTAGAAATAGTATCTCCATGCTACATTTGTCATCTCTCAAAATAGGACAAGCTGCTTCGTCTCTGTCCAATGAACGCTGGATTCACATTCGGTTGGTAGACATGATATATCTAATACCGGGCGTCATTCATTTTCATTGTGGCATGAAAATGTGACAGTGGTGACCTCAACAATAGTTGGAAATGTTTCGGAAAATACACAATTTTTACTAACATACTTCCTTTATTTCCTTAAAACCATCCAGAATGATGCATTTAAACGTGTTGTATATACAGATTGTGGTAAAGAGAGATTTAAAGTATTTTCCATTGAGACCAGTCACTGCAGTAGCAGATAAACACAGGCCAGCAGCATCACAAACGAAGAGACGAGGTTGAAGCCTTTTCCTTTAAGCCCTTAGATACTTGTTGTGTTGTGTGACCATGGAAACCGTGACATATTGGTTGAGGGGGTGAATGGAGGGGGAGGAGTGGGAAATAGTACCTTATTGCAATCCCAGCCGTCATGTGATGATGTCACGTTGGCCGTGCCTCTGACGGTAGCCTTCTGTTGATGCTTATGTTTCTGCTTCTCTCTGTAAGGTCTCGATCTGCGCTGCAGTAAAAGAGAGTCTTCATGTCCACTAGGTCGTTTGTCTCAATTTAAGTTTTTGACTGCTTGCACAAATATGACATAACACACGTGGGCAGATTTGAAAAATGCAGAAAATAATGCTTACAAAATAAGCACCATGGTCTGTTAAGGCTCTCCCCCCACAGTTTCTTTTTACTCCACTCAGATTTAACCAGGTGATCCCCACGCCTGAGTGGACCTCAATAGCCTAAGAGGCGGGGGGTGTGGGGGGGTTCGTGCATCCTGGCACTATCATGTTTCATGTCAAGTTGCGGTTGTCAAAAAGAAAAGTGTCGAGCAGGAGCAACAATAGAAGCTACTTCCAGGTGTGTGTGGTGTTTTCTCACTTGTTTCACAGACTCTCGGCAGAACCCCCCTGGGGGTGAGGTGCCCTGCTTTCCCCCACTTTGTAAGAACATCTTAATCCGGGCTTCAAAAGAGCAGAAGAGTTTTTTTGAGGACCGTGGGATGACGGAAACCTGCGAATAAAGTAGCGAGGGAACACGGCAAGGAGGGAAAGTGTTTGAATGGCTAAGGTAGATGCCAATCCAGACAATCAAACTCAAACACATGCCTTAGCCATCTTTTTTTAATTTAGAGATTCTTCTGATTTATCTGTAACGTCCTCCCTCTGGGCTTTTGCATTCAGCTGTATCTTTAGGAAGCCTCAGTGAACATGGACTTCATGCCTATGGCCTGTACCCCCCTTCTCCTCTCCTCTCTTGTTTTAAAAGATGGGCTCGGCTGCATTCCTCAGCGTAATCCTCTCGAACTGGGCCACACCCTGGGCAGAGTGTGGAGGGGAATGCATGGGGGCAACGGGAGGTGGTGTTCCCCCGGGGTCATTCACACAGACTCAATGAGGCGCTGACTTGAGCTTAGCGCGGGGCTGCAGTGGACGCGGCATGCTTTGATGAGCCCGTCGGAGACCCCCGCCGCTGACGTTCCTTAAACAGGCCTCCTCGCACACAGACGCACGCTCGCACACTCGTTGTCTTCCCTGTGCAAACCATGCCAAATCTCATTTGATCCATGTGATTTCACCACTAACGCCCCACAGACCGGGGTCTAGCTGAAAAGAGTTAGGAACAGATAAGAGAGAGGGAGGAGGAAGTCAGATCAGCTCACTGTTAAAGTCTCATGACCAGTTAGCATTGTATGTTATAATGGTGTCACAGAAAATAACATTGATTCTATATGAAAGCTTTTGAACGTCCATTATAGCCTCAGTAAAACCTCAGTGGGAGATTCTGAGAGTCAATGGCATAATTGTTCTTTAATTGAGATACATATTTACAAAAGTGATGGTTGTTACTACAGACTAATGCACTGATTTGAGAGGCTGATAGAGTAGGGCACATGTTGGCATTTTAATGGTGTGTGTGTGTGTGTGTGTGTGTGTGTGTGTGTGTGTGTGTGTGTGTGTGTGTGTGTGTGTGTGTGTGTGTGTGTGTGTGTGTGTGTGTGTGTAAATATACAGACATTACAGGAAATGAGTAAAATAAAGAACTACCGTGAGACTATTTTTTTTTATTCCATCAGTTACATTCCGTATTTCCTTCTCTCAGTTTTATCAACTCGTGAGTGCTGTGTGTACTCCTGCTTTTGAAATGTTTGCAATCCATGTCCTCTAATGGTCTATTTTAAACTAACAATTTTTCCCTTATAGTGTGGTCAGCCAAAGATTAAATCAGAAATGAGAAAAAGAAATAAGCTTTTAACATAATTTTTTGAAAGTATGAAAATATCAGGCACTGTAGTTTAGAGTTTTTATATTTACGTTATCTTACTTTACGCCAACTACTACTTAAAATAAAAAACATATTTTATTATTCAAATGTACTTGTTCTGGAGAATTTATTTCTGTTGCTTTCAAGTTAAAATGTTCCTTTTTATTAGTAGACTTTAAAGGACAGTAAACACAAACATTTTTGCTGCAAAATGTGTGACCAAACCATCATGCAGCGCTCGGTGTGCAGCTGACCTTCAACTGAAATTGGCTGGTTTATTAGATTGTTCCCGTGTTTAACTACTAATAATAAAGTTATTAATTTGAGTGAGAACATGGGTTTAGTTGCAGGAAATCATCCCGTTGTCTCTGCCCCACTCTGCCTTTTACACTATGATATATATATATATTTTTTTAAGTCAGTCTATTGAACATGTCAGAAACAAAAACATACAATAATAATATATATATATACTCTTTTTTTCCCCCTTTTTCTTTCTCACTCAAATTAATAATTATAACAAAGTACTACAAAAAAATAACAATAATAATAATAACAACAAAAAAAAAATAATTCTCAAATAGTCTCTGTCATGTTCAACAGGGGCAAGAAGAAGCTTAAAAAAACTTTTCCGGTCCGACCCCCTCTAGCATATATATTTCTTATAAATAAAATATCAGGTCATCGTCATCAGCGACATGTTTGTCTTGTTAATTTGTTTGCTTTTTGACAAAACAATCAGAAAGAAATTACTTTTACAATTACAAGAAATAACAACAAATGGGATTTGACAGGTCCTGTTCATAACCATTAATGATTTGGCTCCTAAATAATACTGTCAGATAGACTTGTACAATATTTCAGTGCATCATTACAGTTATTCCACAGACTATAGCGGTGTTCTAGTTTTGAACTCCACACTGTCTGCTATACAGAAGAGAATATGTATGGCACTTGTGTTGGGCATGTCAGCTTTGATAGTAGGTGTTCGTCACCCAGTGAGCCGCCTGCAGCGTGATGGAGGGACGGAGCTCTGAAAATCTGCCCATCTGCTGCTCCAGAGTCTCACCTGGTCTCAATCCACCCACCATCTCTGAGTCATCCCCTCTTTCCACGGCTCTCTGCTGCCCACAGTGCTGATAGAGTACTCGAATCTCTGCAATCTTTTCCGTGGTAAAAAAGGAAAAAAAAATTAAATCGATGCCGTCCTCACATTTGATGATTTCAAAGCCAGCTGGACTGAAACTGCCTTACTGCTGCAGTAGTGGATGCTGCTGTGAGCACCTCTGCAGCAAAGCTGAAGGCAGATGTATGGTGAGTCAGGCAGGAGGCTCGCTGCATGATGACCTTTAGTATTGCTCTCATTTATTATTGATATGTAGTTTCATCATCACCCATCAGAGACCGACTCAGTTCTCCTAATCTAATATCTACTCTAGAGGAGCCTATATGTGCTCTGTTCTGCCTACATGATTTAAAATGTAGATCATGCTTTGAAAAATCAATACAGCGTTGTTGTTTCTTTCCTGGAACGGCCACAGATGCCACTGTGTTGCTTGCGTTGCTAGTATACAGAAGCATATGGCGTTTGCTGTAATCCATATTAAACCTAAATTAATCGTTGCCCTGGAAATGTGTAAACTGCTTCCGCCAGGCTTCTTCAATACTCCTCTGATTATAAAATGGACAAACTTACACTGACAGAGCTCAAGATGCTCCACCAGTCCTACCCCCCCCCCACTGACACACAGACACACCTAGGGAGCGACATCAGTAAGACAGACAGGCCCAGCTGTCCCCCAGGGGCCAGCCTATATAATGAGACAGAGATCTTCTTAATTGGCTCCATCTAATGAGGCAAGAGAAATGCAGTCTTTAGGGGCTCTACACCAGAATGGGTTCCCTACACTTGTTTTAATCTTTTGACTGGAAGACTGTGTCAAACAGGCTGTTGTGAAGAAGTGTGACATCCCAATCCCATGTGAAGACGTGTCGGAACAGACAAAGACGAAGCCTTTTACGTTGCTATTTCAGTATCAAAATGACTCTACGTTAATACAATGAGGAGTGTAAACTGCTCTGACGGTGATTGACATGGGGTTCACTTCTAAAAAAGCCTGTCACAGTGACAATAGAGTTTGCCCCGTGCGAACTCACTCCTTCTCCGTAAGAAATGTTCTGCTTCTGACTCATATCCAATTGAGGCTTGACGAGTGGCAGTGACGGACTCCGCAGTGAAAGCGGAGCCTGCTGTATTTTCTTGTGAATCGCTCCCTATGCTGTGCTGCAGACAAGCCCAATGGAGACCGCCATTTCAAAACTAGCACTTTTAAAAATGCTTGTTCTTTTCTTCCTGCACATTTTAAAAAGCCATTAACTCATTAGATTAAAGATAAGAATCAGCATCAAAGTGATGTACATGTCTGAAAATGGCTGCAAAAACAATACTGCTGTTGCATCCAGTCCCATAGAGTATAAGACAATTTATTCAAGGCCAATCTAACTTTCCACAGAAACATCAGGCCTAACAGGCGAGAGCTTTGCTGCTCCAAATTGGGGTAAAATGATAAAGCTTTCCTTGATGAAAGTCTTGGAGGAAATGACTCTTGTATTAGTGAATGAAAGGCTGTCTTGTTAGAGGGAGAGCTGGGTAAATGTTTTCATACCAATGCACACTTATTCAGCTTTGATTCTGCTTCTTAATGATGCTTTATTGATGCCTCTTTGTTCAGCCGAGCCAAGTGTAAATTCCCACAAAAAACTATAAAACTCAGCGTCTATTATTAAAGCATAAAGCTTAGTCGGGCCATTATTCCTTTTAGAAACACCAGCCCACTCCCCAAGTTTATTCCTGAGCTTGTGGTGACGTCACTGGAGAGAATACAAGCTGTCAAAGCTTAAGAATATCTTTTGATAGCCCAAAACACACGTGGTAATGTGAACAATTCCAGTAGGGATTGTTTCTTAATCCGCACGCCAAGCAAGTGGTATTCTTGTATCACACGCTTCTCTTTTGCCCCTACCACGCAGGGTGGCCATACCATTAAGGTCAACCTTAGGTCATAGCAGCATATCTGTGTGTGTGTGTGTGTGACTGTGTGTGACTGTGTGTGTGTATTTGGGCCGCCGGGGGGGGCCATGCAAAGTTCATGGGCGAAAGTGAGATGGCCAATTTCACACCCAGCAGGTGCCAGTGACCCACGGCGACAGGTGGGGGACACTAATTGGCAGCGCACACCGTCACAGAGTAGGGCGAACCCATGGTGGGTGAGGGAATGAAGGGGGGAGATGAGGATGAAGGGGGAGGAGAAGTGGCACCGATGTGGGGCAAAGAGTGGCTCCACGTTTGCCGTTGCGAACCATTAAAACATCCATGATAGGACGGGCAGCACTTTTAATGATTTCACACACGGTTAACTGGAAGCAATTTATTTTGGCTTTCTTTTTTTTTTTTTACCAAAAAGGCATTTCATGGTTGTGAAAAGACAGATGTTGCTCTGAAAACCACTCTAGTCAACTTTATATAAGGAAAGAGCTGATGGTGAGAATTGGGCCTGTCTGCGGCCCAAATGGTTTGTTATGACTGTATTTTGAAATGTCTGTAGGTATTCAAAATTATCTATCAGTCAGAAACAGTTAGTCTTTTGTTCTTTTCGGCTGCTCAAAAGCAATATTTCAACACCAGTGTAATGTGACACCCCAAAGTGGGATCAATATGTTTACCTACGTATGACAATTTTAAGATAAAACAGCCTGCAGCTCAGCGGCTGTTTGAGTCTCCGTTCCCGGCTTCATTGATCTCATCTCTTTAACCAAACTGCACTTATTACTCAAACCAAGTGTAAACACTCATTCATCTCTCTCCACTCCCGCGTTCTCCACATTATGAGAACTGTTTTCATCATCTCTATACGGGTTTAGAGTCTCCTCAGCTCGGGGGAGTAAGCCTCCTCAGAGGCCTCATCATCAAAACCAACAAACAACGTCCCGATCCATGCGACGCTGCACCTTATTCCCCTTTGGTTGCATATAACAACCGTGAAATTGCACAACACATTTCTGCATTTGTGTTTTCCCATTTAATACCAGGTTCTTGCATGGTTTAGTTTATCATATCTTGTAAGAAACCAGCATGCTGCGACATATAAATAACTTCTTTGTGTTTCTGATCACTCACTGACTTGGAACAGATATTTTAGGACGTCAGGGAAACAGACTTCTCTCATAATGTATACAGGGCTATGAATAACCGTGAGGCATTAAAGACAAAGATAAGATTCACAGCAGTGCTAGCATGCTTCTAAATTCCCACTCGGGTTACTGGGCTCTCCACTTCTCTCTGTGGTTTGAATTAACACTAGAATACCTCAACTTTTTCTTTGTCAGCAACCAAAGCTTTAATCTCCAAACTGGAGAGTAAGCAGCCATGCAACATTCCCCTATCTGCTGAGTGTGTTCGAAAGAGGCTTTGATGAATAGATCTGCTCTCCCCCTTCCATCTCATTATCCGCCTTTATCTGTTTTATGGATTTACACAACTCCTCAACACGCTCTGACACGCGGTCGATAGTGTCAGCGGGAAAAGAAGATGTAGGCTAGCCTTTTTCTTTTTACCTTTCTCGTGTTGTTTGTTTAATTTAACTTTGCTGTGATATTCTTAGAAACGCTGCAGAGTGGTGGCAGCTTTGATGGCTTGAGACTGATTGAAAGTGAGATATCTGTTAGCAAATGTAAAATTAGGAATGAAAAGAAAGCCTCCTGGATTTCGGCTGTTTTCTCTCGGGGCTGTGGCACAGTTCTTGTCGAACTAGGGCATCAACTTAACCTATTTCTATGAAATCCACCAGCGTGGTTAGTTAGAGTTCCACACGGCTGTAGGACAGCTTGCACCAGTGCAAAGCTGACGAGATCTGTCTTCTCAGCACGGGGACATGACAGCCTGTGGAAAAGCAGGCTCTGTCTTTTAGCCGTGACTCACCTATCCACACTCTGGCATTGTCATGACTGAGCCTTTTTCTTTTGGTAATTGTAGAAGTGTGTGTTTGCAGGAGAGTGACACCCTTCATTTAAAACGTGCTGCACATACTATATGAGTACCTGTCAGCTTCGTGTGTGTGTGTGTGCAGATTAGAGGAGCTCTGGAGGGTGGGTTTCATGTCTCAGCAGGTCACAGATGATCAGATTAACTGAAGCAGGCTCCTGCCTCCAGCTGGATTAGCGGCAGGGACCTGGACTCTGCAGGTGCCTCACACTGCAGCCACTCTGACCATCAACCAGCATGGCTAGTGATCGCAGCCATCGCCTGATAATCTACTTTGAAATTGCCAGTGCCCTTTTTTCCTTACTTCCTCCTGTGTGGAAACCGTTGTGTTGAAAAACTCGTTTTCATAACCTGCATGAAGTATATCACAATTCCCAAAGTAATATAGTCTATAGTCTGCAGACAATTTAAGCACGCAAGTCAGGAAAATCACATTTAGAGCTTTAATAAAGAAAAATGAAGGCTTTTACGAGAGCCCTCTTCATTAATTGCATTGAACTTTTCAATGCCTTTTAGATTGAGACGTTATAAAGAAGAATCAATCTCCTCCTGACATCTTCACTGTATTCCAACTGTACCATGATGGCCATAGTGAAACATGCACTGCTCTAGAGATGTCCGATCCTCACGTGATCGGGGATCGGAGCCGATCACGTGATTTTCAAAAGATCGGAATCGGGAGAACAAAAATCGGGGATCGGGATTTTTTTTTTAATACTTTTTTATTTTTTTATTCAATGTTACAAAACAAA
>NW_011365643.1:56640-87572 GCF_000735185.1 Notothenia coriiceps | reverse complement strand
TTAAATAAAAAAATAACCTTAAGGGACAACTTGAATGCTTTTTTTTCTTTTAATGCATTGCATAAAGATCGGATCGGGAAAAATCGGTATCGGCAAATTGTCAAAATCAAATGATCGGAATCGGATCGGGAGCAAAAAAAGGTGATCGGGACATCCCTACACTGCTCTAATGATCACTTTGAGTACACACACACACACACACACACACACACACACACACACACACACACACACACACACACACACACACACAGCAGATCTGCAGTGCCAATTCTGCAAAGTGTCAGCCCTAGCATGTGATTTTCAGCTGATGCACAATGCTATTTTGAGATGCCACCACAATGACCTGCAGGGAAACAACGTGAGCCGAAGGAAACACTGACCAAATGGTGTCAGTTAGAGACAAATAAATGGACACAGGCACTTGCTTAAGACTCCCACAGCCTATATTAGAGATCTCACATGGGGTGGGAGTGTTTTCTCCCTCTCCTCCTTGGGTAATCTTGGGCGTGTCAGTACTATTCCTCCGTCTGTGGGATTACAGCTTGTGAAACAAAGGCACTTAATTACTGCTGAGGCCACAGCATCTTACAGTACATGTGTATGCGTGTGGCTATTGTTTCTTAATTCCCTGATCTCTGCACTATTTTCCTTATTTGCATTCCAATTTCTCTGTAGTGTTCTCAGGGCGTCCGCGGGGTCTTTAAAAAGTATTAGAAGTTGATAAATCAATTTAGGAAAAATGAAGCCTATTAAACGGCATTTTCCAAGGTATTACATTTTGTAGCTTGTTTTCAATAAGTATATAAATGGTCCAAAGAGGTTGTATTCTACAGTCTGCCTGAATGTAATCATTGCGTAGGTGTGTAGTGTGATTCTGTGTAGTTTATTTATGGCATCCTGTTGGATTTGACGTCATCTGAACAGGACATTGCACGCTCACTGCTTGATAGCGCGCGAAGGTCCGTTTACGCCATAACAACATCGTTATGGGGAAATGCAAGTCTGCGTCCAAATGGTTGGAAGATAAGGAGGAAGGACAATCAATACTGTATATAGTCAATGTGAGGTGAAGTGTGTCGCCAAGGTAACTGGTTAGAACTCCAAGTGGCAATGAGGTCTTAAAATGTATGGAAAGGGTCTTAAAAAAGGTCTTCAAAGGTTTTACATTTGACTTCAGGATTCCTGCGTATACCCTGGTTCTAGGCAGGCCTGATCATAATATAATCAGCTGGGTTACTTCTTCGGTTTTACTTGTTTTTAGCCACTGTTCACCATCGATTCATGTTCTCCATTACCAGATCACATCATAATGGATTTTCTGTGTTTCCTGGTGTCCTGGAGCCTCCCACTTCAAACAGATCCATTAGTCAGAACGGATCCATTAGAGCCCAAAAACAAAACAGGATCTTTCGGAGGGAGCATTCTCTGTGATTGAGGATGAAGGAAAGCCCTGTCCATGTGCATCCAGTGCCTCCATACCTCACCTGGTGCTAGGGTCACTGGCTCGGCCTCTTTGCAGCCTTCTGTAGTGCCTCTCCTGGTGTCTTATAGCTGGTGGCTTTCACAAAAGTGGTCTCCTTGTGAATTGTTATCGGCTGCGTTTAGTGCCCCTGGAAAAGAATCTCTTTCACAGCAAACAGAAAGACATTATGAACAAGAAGAACTGAAGAAGGCCCTCGGAGAAAACCCCAAGAGAGAACGCTCCGTTGTTGTAAATGGAAAACTTTTATGTTTCATCTTCTAAATGTGGTGGTGAGGCATAACTTCCTGGAACTGATCATTCCAGGATCGTTTCCAGTAGATATTGCACGCCAAGAAATACTGTTGTTCAGATTTTTTTTATAGCCTAAAATATGAATATCTGTAAACAAAACACCCAGCCAAACGGATGAGCATGAGCCACGCGTATTTGCTCAACAATTCAAATGACTGAGCATTAAAGGCAGGATGTAATGCGGGGACAAGGCATTGAGGGAGAAATAAGAGATATGAGGGAACATTGAGAGACGAGGAGCGCGTCCACCCCCCGCCTCCTCTGGTCAGCGGGGACACAACAGGTTCTTCGACTATGCTCTAAGGGGATTACACATATCACAGGCTTCATGTCAGAAAAATTAGTGTCAGTTTCTCACAGCGGCCCTCCTCCTCTCGCGCTGAGAAGGACAATCGGATAAACCGGGGAAGACTTCAGTTTCCTGAGTGTATTTCTCAGTAAGTCCCTTTTTAGATGGGATTCCTTTCTTGTGTTTTATTTACTTCCTTTTTCTGACCTTTGCATGGCCGCCGCCGCCCACACAGTCTGGCAGCTGACCCGACATTTCTTTAGCTGCTTTTCCCATGATCTCCCTACCTGATTGGTTTTTCTGGATTCCCAATACAGCCAGTCACACGCCATTGATCACGTCACTGAGCGCGGTGCTAGCTCCTGAAAGATGTCACTTGAGGTAGCATGAGTATAAAGCCTCTTCTCTGTGATGCTGGGGAGCAAGGGGCTTACATGAGAAACACACACACACACACACACACACACACACACACACACACACACACACACACACACACACACACACACACACATATCCCAAATCCCCAACATTCGTCCCTACGTAAATCAGCGATATTGTTTCTCGGTTTGAAGTGTTGATGTGGGACCGGAAAGCAATGGCTTGGATTACCACCAGGGCACTAGCTTCCTTATTTAGGGCGACTGGAGCCACGGGGATGTAATCTAAAATCGCCTTTACGAGGACAGTTACGACTCCTCTGGCGGCCGCAGCCTATAGGCAGCCACTCTCTATCTCACAGGCCGAGGATAGAGCGCCCATTGAGGGCAAAATGCAAATGTTACAGTGGTGAACGGAGGGGCCCACAACTGAAGCGGTATTCTGCCGAGGGGGTGGAAGACTGGCCCTCTGTGTCTGTGCCACCCACAGACACACAACAGTCATCACTCTGACCATTCAGCAGGCTGATGAGGGAGGCGGGGGGACAGCGTCTCTGCCAGTGACGAAGATGGCAGCGTTAAGCCCGGTCAGGGGAAGCTAATGCCAGCTATAAATGGACCATTTGGGCCAGTGTTCCCCTGTAAATGTGTTACTGTATATTCTGGGGGCGCTAATTATGTTTCTTAGTCCCAACTCCATGAGGGACTGCATTTAATAATGGCTCTTATTTGAATGTCTTGCCAAAATTGCATTGGTTTTTATCATAGCAATTGCTGGGACTTTAAATTTGACCATATATATATAAATTAGCACTTTGTACTGCTAGCTTACGAGAGATACTTCCTGCCTGTTGTGTCTGGTTAGCATAATGAACATTTCAATTCTTACCATGTCGAATGCTAGGTGTGGAAAGATGTCCAGATATTGAAAACATTGTTAGAGGCGAAAAACAAGGTCGGTCACTGGCATTTCGATATCATGTGGTCAGAGTGAATGTTTTCCCAAGTGCTTTTCTGTCTGCCCAGTTGCCATAGTTGGAGAGTTGCAGCACGATAGTTATGTTGTTTTTGGGCAGGAGAAATGTTGTACCCTCCTCAGCAGTCTGTCACTCTGTGGAAGGATTGGCTTATGTTGTTCTCATGCCAGTGTGTTTACTGTGGCAAAGGATTTTTCCCTTCCCTTTGCTAAAGATTTAGGGCACACATGCCAGCATAAACAGTTAAGGAATGCTAGTTTTTACTTGATATATTACTAAAACTATTAGTTGATTATGACAAATAGTTGTTTGTATATCTCTTGTAAAAATAAATAGACTTACCATCATTTTGTACTTATTCTTAGAAAAGGGTAACATTCACATACCAGCAGCAGGAATCTACATTTCAAAATAAAAGACTTTGGAATTTGTGCTCCATTGCCTGTTTTAGAGATAAAAAGAGCGGCTTTCCAGGAGTAATTATTGCGACCTAATTACAAGAAGTAAAAACAATTGAAAGAGCCTCGATGGGTAAAGTGAGTTTAATCCTAATCTGTTTATGAAATTATCCCCTTTTATCCCCTTCCCCTCTGGATCAACTCTAATACGGAGCACATTTCTAATTGATATCACTATTACTACTTGTGGAACTTGGCAAACAATAAGTGCTGTCTTGTTGAGCAATGGATTTGGGTATATCTGTCTTTGATCTCTCCTGCATTGTACTGCGACACAAGCAGATAATTATCCAATCCGAATCAAAGCAGTAATTAGTGTGTCCCGAAGCATGGATCATAGCATTTTAGCACGAGGGCAACGGCGCAGCCTACAATAAGAGTTGCCATGCAAGCGACCCCGCTGAAAGGTATAATATCACCACGTAACTATGGCTACAAACCGGCGGCTGGTGCGTGAATCACAGAGGTGCCTTGGTGCTTTCAAAGATCCTTTTCATAGACGGCTTCTCGGAGGTAATGCCTGTGATGAATGGATTTCTGCTCCGAGTGGGTGGCTTAGACACAAGGAACAGTGTGTGTGTCTTTTTCCGTAGGTGTTTGTGTGTCTGCCACCCTCTCGAAAAGATAAGGGGTTGTAACCAGACAAGGCCACGCCGTTGTCATCAGCCACGCTCGCAGGTTTTTTTAGCACCGTGAGTAGCTTTGAATCGCCAAGCATCGCAGGGAAACACCTCAGACTGCAGCCTGGATCCTTCATGGACATCACCAATGTTTGGCACTGCCAGTTCTTGATATTGGCTCTTCCATGTTTTATCAAAGCATTAGTTACTCCTGCCATAAAGCAGATGTTGGATTTTCACCCTGACTTGGAGCTAATCACAAAGACGTGCCGTGGGTGAAAGCTTTCTAACTGCTGTGCAGAGTACCAATAAATTAACACCTCCCTACTGTTTAATGAAGGCACAATAATATGTGTGTGTGGGTGGGGGTTTTTATCAGCATTGTTACTGTATGACAGCTGGGAACACCAGGATGTCTTTGGTAGGATAGGATTATCCCAGAATACAGCCTTGGACTACCTGACCTCATATCTGTAGTACGGACGCAGCTCAAATTCTCCTGAAATCTCCTCTTTTGTATTCTACACCTCCAAAGGATATGGGCCATTGCTGATCTCCTTTAACCATATTAATAGCAAATCCATATCCCCTCACCCTTAGACTCTGCGGAGCCTGGTAAAACACACTGTTAATAACACTGTATGTGACACTTTAACATGTTGAAAGTGAGGTTATAGGACGCCGGTGATTGTTGACGTAATCCAATTTCAGAGTCTAATAAACCGGACTTCCTGGATCATTTCACCGTTTCACGTGTTCATATAGAACCTATTAGGAAAAGTGGATTGAAGATGCAGCAGTGATCCTTGGGGGTTGGTAATAACATACCCCCACCAGTGCAGACCTGTGTGTTGCTATTTCCAGCCTGAACGCCCACTAACCTTTGACTCATCTACTCTTATTTCCACTGTAACATCCTCTAATCGTCAGTGTTATGAATAGATAAATATATATGAATGCTACCTTTTTAATGTTTGACAGTTAGACACTTTAGGATTGAACTCAATATTCCTGCCACTGTAGATGTGTGATGGTTCTTCAAACTGTGTACTAGCTTTTTGAGGGAAATCAATTTACTGCAATTAATGGGCGTTCAAATCATTGAAAGCTGCTCTGAATTCCTCGCCCTGTTAGAAATGCCATTACCACGACAGTCTTAGCAAAGGTGCTTAATTTATTTGCTTTTTCAAATCTAAACTAGACAAAAAGAACGGCCGAAGACAAATCAAACCTAATTTATGCGAAGAACTTGCACAATGCTTGCAGCAGATCATAAATGCGTAAGTGATAAAAGCCTCTAAAACTAAGTTGGACGGGATGAAAGGAGACGGTTTTACGAGTCTGAGGCTTGCACTTAGTGCGACAGCGCCTGTGCGTTAGGAAACACTCTCTTCTCCGTTTACTTCATCAATTTAAATGGAGAATAATGATGAGCAATTGCCAAAAGCACCTGCCACTCACAGGTTATAGATGAACTGGATATGGAGCAAAAGGGGGAACGTTATGGCTTCACTTTGAGTCCACATAAGTGAGTGTTTGCACGTGCAAGGCCTCTTTTATTTGTGTCCGTGTATGTCTGGGATCTCTGCGTGGCGCGCGGTGGATGCTGTGCTTCCCTGCAGACTCAGTTTGGGATGCCGTCCAGAGCAGCACCAGCTCTCTCTCTCTCTCTCTCTCTCTCTCACACACACTCACACTCTATCACACCCGCCCACACAGTTTCTCCTGCACACACACGCTCTGTTACACCTGCCTACGCATTCTTTCTCGTGGGTGTAGACAAACAAGACATACACACACTTATCTCGGTGGTGGTGCACACGGCTCCAATTAGTTTGCACGCCTCTGAGGTTTTCAGTTTGCGGGGGTCCATGCTAAGGTTCCTCTGGTCTGGACAGGGCTTCACACAACTGTTTATCTACACACCTGTGCACAGTGTGTGTGTGGGGGTGACGTTTTGATGTGATTTAATATGCATATGTGTGGGCAGGTGAGATTTTATGCACGTGAACCGTTGGGGGGGGTTATCAGTGGTTCGTTGCAGCTTCAACCCCCCGCAGGCAGAACACCTTAATATCATGTCTTTGTGTGTTTATCCATGTGAACAGAAGCATTACAAAGAAGCCTACAGCCTTAATATCCTTTATGGCAGGTACAATAAAATCATTTGTAACAAACAGTGTTTTTGATGTACGGTTTGGAGGCTTTAATATATGTGAGGAAGAAAAGGATAGCCAGCTTTTATTACTTTTTCCTTTGATGAGACTTGAGGATTATTGGTTGTTTACAATGGGAGCCAGGCTTTATTAAAAGTCCTCGTCTGTTTGCCTGCCCACCTCATGTACCAAAACAAAGCTCTCAGTGTGGCTATATGGACTCAAACAGGTTGAGGAGCTCCTTCAAATCCCCGAAGCGTGGTGAGTGACACTCTGGGCTCTCAAGCCTTTGTGTTAACAGGAATAATCCATATTGTGCTTTTATTCATTTGCATCAAAAACCATGGGATGTGTTCCAGATAAGAGCTTTACTTAGAATAGTATGAAAAGAATAATGTATTTATTTTATACATTTCTTTTCATGTTGCTGCTCGAGAGCTTAAACTCTGTTTGCAATGATTAAAAACCACATTGTTTTTTTACCATAACAATCAATATTGGGTCATCAAATTAAGGTTGATTTAATAGATGCAGAGAAAAGAGAAAAGAAAAGCACAGGTGTATTCAATAATATTAACAAGGGCTCTGGTCCCCAGTTACCCAGAAGGCCATGCCAGCCAGTCGTTATTAATGTTATTAATTCAAGCTGTGTGTTTCCTGTTTCGACAGGAGAGTATTTATAGCCTGTTTGAGATCGTCTTACTATCAGGATATTATCTGGTGACTTTTACTATGAGAGAAAATGGTAGAAATGGTTATTATGGTATTGTGGAGTTACGGGATGGAGCTCCTCATGCTACACTGATTCTTATTCAGCTTCACCTCCCTCTGCCCTCCTTCACATTCACCCTGCCATGGCGGCCATGTCACCTCCTCCCCTTTTGTCTTCCTGGCCTTTCCCTGTTGTCTCCCCTCTGTAGTAGCTCAGACTACTCCACATGTCTTCCACCTCTCCTCTCCTCACCTTTACTCTCCAGTCTCTTGCACCACTACCCCTCACTGTGTGGCTCCCTCCTGAACTCCTTCCTCTCTTCCGCCCACTCATCACAATAAGCACCGCGTTGAGGATCCATATTGAATTATCGTGTTTGCCATTAGCCTCTGGGTTGATGGTGTAATTACCTCCATTCAGCAGGGTCCCTGTAAGCCTGACCCCGCCAACCCTGCATTTGCATTTCCACGGAGAACACTGGGTGACCTGTGCAACCAGAGATTTGGTCACGATGGGGAGAGTAGAGCTCCAGCCTTTGTCCACCTCTCCTCATTTCCATGTCAGTGTGCCCAAGGTGCAGGCAGGAGTAAGAACCGGAGTTAACAAGCTAGAAATACTTTATTGCCGAGGGCTACTTGCTGCCGTCACTGGATCAAAACAAACATTCCTTAATTCATTTTTCAATCTTTCCAAGTATGAATATGTATGCTGCCTTCGAGCACTTGATGCTCTGAGTCCGTGTCAAAATCAATGCCCAAAAATCTGCCACATCCCCGGGCAGACGCACAATCTGTTCATTCAAAATTAAAATATATTCTGTTGATCAGAGACTTGAATTGTTCAGATTGTTAAGAACCTTTGTTTTTCTCTCCCCCCGCCCAGGGCCGTTGCACACGAGAAAACTGCAAATACCTCCACCCGCCCGCTCACCTGAAGACCCAGCTGGAGATCAACGGGCGAAATAACCTGATCCAGCAGAAGACAGCGGCGGCCATGTTGTCTCAACAGATGCAGTTCATGATCCCCGGCACCACCATGCAACCCATGGTTAGTCAGTGTCCACGCAACGTGACTCACTAGGAAAATAGCTGTTGTTGTGCTGCACTGCTCAAAGTGTTGCTCTGTTGAATAAGACGTTATGAAGCTTTCATTATGCCTGTGTCATCATCAGCAGTGCATGATTCACTGAAAGAAAATCGTATTTTATTAGATGCCATGATGTTACCGCTTTTCTCTCAGATTACCTTGTTCTCAGATAACATCTCTAGGGAGCTCACGCATTTGTTTTTAAGTTATTGAGATGGCCTTGAGCAAAAGCACAAATCTCCCAGACTCCTCTCCGGGAGTCGCTCTGCAGTCAGGCTGTGGGTGCACTGGGCAGCTGCCAGGTGTGAACGTGTTTAACTGCATCAATGTAACGCTGGGTGAAGCCGAAAAAGAACATGCTCACTCAGCAAAACCTTCCCTGGGATTCATAGAGGTTAAAAAACCCTCTTCTCTTGTTTCTACCTTCCTCTTCTCTCTGAAACCTATTCCTCTCTGTTCCCCTGGCTCTTTCTCTCTACCTGTCACACCCTCTCCCCCACCTCACCTCTCGCTCATTTGTCTCTCCTTCCTCCAACTTCTCTACCCTCTTTCTGCCTTTCACCTTCCATTCCCCATTGTCCCCTCCCTACATTCATCATTTTTACATCAGCCATTTCTTTCGTCCCTGACTACCTTTTTTCAATCAAACAAAAAAAAGGACAGAATATTTGAAAGCAGCTCGAATAATTTGCGGTCTTTCTCTCCCTGTGAAGCAGACGTTTCCAATGAGCCAGGGCCTTGGATCCGGCGGTTTGAGCTACGCCCCCTACCTGACCCCCATGTCCCACAGTATGGGCCTGGTGCCCACAGACATCCTTCCCAGCAGCCCCTGCATGGTTCCCGGCAGCCCGCCCATCTCCATGAGCGGCTCTTCCTCCAACCAGAAACTGCTGCGTACCGACAAGCTGGAGGTGACACAACTAATCACAGCATCTCTTTCTCTCATACACACAAGAAGAGCATGACAGCTTATCATACCTAGTGATGTCGTGGAGAGTCCTGAAGTGTAATTATGATGAAACCTGTGATTATGGGTGTGAGATATGTGCGACTAATGACTATTATTCATAGCTCTGAAGTATTTACAGGGCCATAAGGGTTAAGTACAATAGTCACAAATACATTTCTCTTAAAGGTTTCACTCATTCTGTGTCGTAAATACCGAAACAAAAAAAAGAAGCTGGGTACCAAAGGAGTTGGCATGGCAACAAATACGCACATCCTTAACCTTTGAAGAACGTTTTGAATGCAACCACTTGTTGTGTAATTACCTAAAGCAAGTTTTCTGATGCATGAGAGTAATCATTGACCTAAAGGCATCAATTTAGGAGTTGTCTTTGAATACGTCATAAAAAGGCCCTCGAACTGCAGTACAGAAATAATTGAAGTATCAGAAACATAACGCGAAAAAAAAGGCCTACAGTAATTAAGGTTTGATATTGCTCAACGCAAACTGGTACTTGCTAGACAGCGGCAGTAAAGAATGGTTCAATTACGACAACTTCAACGTCCTCCATCTGCCCCTCGGCAAACGACACTCGTTTTTTTCCGAATATATTTTTGGAAGCTAAACAATAATCTCCCTAAGACCTGGAGGTGATGCGTAGGTGTGCGCCTGTATGTGTTTTTCTCCGGGAGTGCTATCACTTAGCAACTGAATGAAGTTGGCTCTAATGAAACAGTATCCCTGTGAGACACGTATACACTCCCACTCAAAAAGCAGCATGCGTGTGTACATGCGTTTCAGTCCCAGAGTGCAAGTCAAAAGCAGATCCCCATGTGATTATGCCCGGCCATGAGCGGTTGAGCACGGACTGGTTCAGTGACTCCACAATCATTTTGTTTGGCACACATTGCACTTAAGTTTCACGCTGTTCAGACCTTTTTATACCTTTTATAGCATGCGCTTAAAAACATGGGATTTTTACATCTGATGCAGCAGAACAAAGTAAATCCTTACTGTTTTAAGAAAGACATCGTGCAGGATTTTTCTCCTATTTCTTTTGTAAAAATAGTACACATGGTTTGAAAGCGTGAACTGTGAAGTATGGAAATATGTGTCAGGATTCCTATTTTTAACGTCAAATACTTCCAAAAACATCAATTATCTTGGAGATTTTAATGGCTGCCTGCTGTACTAGTTGGTTGATCAAGCACTACACCAAAACAATTTAATTAGAAGCAGCCAGCGTGTTAAATAATGTTTTGTGACGTGTTCTGGAAGCTCAAGTATTCACATTTGTATATCTCTCTCTGCTTATTTCTTTGCCTTCTCTTTCTTGCGCATCCCTACATCCCTACATCTGTGTGTCTGTCCACGTCTGCGTGTTTCTTTCGCCCACCTCTCGCTCCCAGGTGTGCCGTGAGTTTCAGCGAGGCAACTGCGCCCGCGGAGAGACCGACTGCCGCTTCGCCCACCCGAGCGACAGCCCCATGATCGACACCAGCGACAACACGGTCACCGTCTGCATGGACTACATCAAGAGCCGATGCTCCCGCGAGAAGTGCAAGTACTTCCACCCCCCCGCCCACCTGCAGGCCAAGATAAAGGCCGCCCAGCACCAGGCCAACCAGACAGCTGTGGCCGCGCAAGCCGCCGCCACGGCTGCAGCCATGGTGAGAGCTCAGCACTACAGCCGGCCTACTCTACACTCATATTGGTCCTTGTAGTAGCCAGACAAATATTTACAGAGCAGTGCTTATAGAGAGTACAGTTTACCTTGAAATTCCAACAAGAGCTTATCCTTTCATTGTGATATCCAGTGAGGCTTTATATCGCACCGAATAAACAAGTTATTATGGGGGGGGTGAAAGAGCGAGTAAACACGATTAATGCATTATTTTCACACAAATTACTTTAATATCGGCACCATTTTTAAATTGGAGATCATACGTCATTGTGTGGTGATCTCTTGGCTAATTGTACACACGTAACCACACTCTGAATACACGTGACATTATCACAAATCATCCCGGCTTACACCATATGTGTGCACACATGCTGTCGCCGGTGACACCCACAGTAACATAAAATGTGGAGCGCTGCTTTATTGCTGTATAAAACATACCCGCCTGTGCTGGTTCATTCTAGTGGACTCCGGCGTACTCTTCACCAACAATAGCCGAGGCCGTCGTTTACAATAATCAGGGTTTAGTTAGACCTATGTGCATCCGTATAATGTCGCAAGAACAATCTGTTATTATCTCACCGCAGTATGCTTTTATTTTCCAATGCCCTTGGTTCATACAGAGACAATGTGCTGGCTCACCCCCCATCCCACCTCCCCTCCCTGCTCTCAATGATAAGTGCGGCTCTCTGCAGATCAGTGTAAATTGAATCGGGGATGGATGAGGATGTAGCCTCACGGGCGGGGTTTACCCTCCTCTGCCTTTAGTTGGAGAAAATCCCATGACATGCTGAGGAAGAGACAGACAGAAGGGTTTGGCAGTGTGTGTGTCCCCCTCCCCAGGCTGAGTGGCTGCTGCACTCGCACACCTTGTACTGCGCCAGTGTGTTTTCTCCTTCCATGGCATGGGCATGCTTTATGCACATACCTCTTGTCATTGGCTGGCTCCATCGCTGCTTGCTCTCTTTGTCCTTCCTCCATAAGTCCATGCAGTGCCAATGACGAGTCGACAGGTCAATTTTGTAGCAGAAAAGCAGGGAAACAAGAACGAATTGGAACACACATAAATAAAAGACAGCCTGAGACCCAGAAGCGCTGTCACCTGACGTTGACCCCGTCTGTTTTCTTAAAGGAGAACTTTAGCTCAACAACTTCCCCACCAGGTGCACAATGCTCAGTCAAAAAGCACTAAATCGTCCCTGTGCATTCTTTACAATCCTGAGCCTCTCCTTACTCCTCTTGTGTTCCTCATATGCCCCACTTTATTAACTTTATGACCCAATTTGCCATCAGCAGTTACTGGCTTTTCCAGAGGGGAGCTGGGTTAACCTTAGGACAATGAGTTGTTTAGCCAGCACCTTAATCCAATTTTCTTTTAGCCCTTAGCCTAAGCTTAAGCACCTTTTGTTGAAGCGGAGCCCCATAAAACCTGTATTGCTGCACTGCTGCAAATAGGTAATATCATTATCCATAATTCACTTTATTTTTTTTAAGCAAATAGGCTAAAGTGTGCTGTAGATAAGGTTACACATGAACTGATACAGTTACAGTAAGAAGATCCTATTATGGAGATTATGTTGTTTTACTGTTCCACATTATGTGTTGCTTGCCATGCTGTAATCTTCTCCCTCATTGCAAGTGGAATGCGGTCATCTCTGCTTTTCATGTCACTTTAATTGGCCATCTTCCATTTGCACTAACCAGGGTGTTTAAGTGTGTTAACACTGCAGCAATGCATTGTCGCTCTTTATAATGTCATATACCAGTAGAGTATCTGCATACATTAAGCAAGAGGCTTGTGCATGGACCCCTCTAATGCTGTGCTCATCACATCCATGTCATCTTTTTTTTTTTCTCAGCAGTGACGGATGTACGTTTTTTAATAAATGAACAGTTACTACCTCGTTAGGGTTAGCTTCATACTAATGTAAAACGCTTCTAGGTCTTAAGATACTTGCTGTTTCTAGGAGGAATGTAAGAATAAACAGAACTCCACATTCTGTGATTATGACTCTCATTGTGTCACCTCCCCAAGTTCATTGATCACACTAACAAGCCACACGGTTTAGTTTAGGGTTTAAAGCACTAGACGTGAATTGACACCACCATAAATAAGTATTTGATCTGCTTTTAATCGGCTGGTTGGGACTAAAAATCTGCCTATAAAAATATGTCCACTTGTGAGGGCAGAGTTTATTATTTGAGGGGCTTTGACCAGAGCTCGCTCCCATCCAGACGGGTGTGTTAGACCTTTCTCTCGGCCCAAAGCACCTCCAGAAGCACTGTAATCATTGTGTGTGTAGCACCCTACCTGTGTGAAGTGTCAGCTTATTATCTGAATCAGTTGTGTTTACTGCATTTTCTTCTACCGAAATTAAACTTATTTACTTACTATAACTAAATGCTTACCCAGTAGTTTTGAAATACATCATAGAAACTTGCTTTTTGTTAACCGAAAGATAATATAGATGCTTTTTTTTTGCTTTTTATACTAATTCAAAAAAGGTAGTTTTCTTTGAAGTAAACAAAACAGTTTTTTGTTTATGTGCATGCCTATTGTTTTGTATGTGGTATACTTGCATTCAGATTATTTTTGTTTTTGTTTTTTTCCTTCTCACCTATCCACAATGCAATGCTGTCCCCCATGACGCACCTCTGCTTGCTGTTACCTGTATGTTAATACGCTTGAATCCCATTGGCCCACTGCCATCATGTGCTCGCTGCCTGCTAATTAAAGACTCAGTCGACTGCCAAAGCAATGAAGCGACCCCTCGAGGCAACTGTAGACCTGGTACTTTGACCTTTCACCTTTTGCTTTGCATGTAGCTTCTTTAATTGTACTGTAGCCACTCACACAATTTAAGTTGGCTCTCTTGTTTTTTGTGAAACCCTGTAAAATTCTAAATATTTTTGATCACAAGTAGCAATTCTAGATTGTACTGTACATGTATTAATGTAATGTTAAATTAATTTCTGTAATGTGTTATTGATTGCCTTGCTATGGTGTAGTTTCTCATTGTCCTTGTGATAGTTACAGCAAGCTTCCATTTGTGCCTTGTTGTGCTGTGCTTAGACAAATAACACATTTGCAAATATCACACTTGTGTAAGTATGCAGATCAAATCTTGTGTGTGTGTGTGTGTGTGTGTGTGTGTGTGTGTGTGTGTGTGTGTGTGTGTGTGTTTCGGTGTCCAGGCGTTCCCCCACGGCATCCTCCAGCCCCTACCAAAGAGACAAGCGATGGAGAAGTGTAACGGCTCGCTGTTCAACCCCAGTGTTTTGCACTACCAGCAGGCCCTGGCCAACGCACAGCTCCAGCAGCCCGCTTTCTTTCCCACAGGTAAGAGCGCCTCCAAACACAGAGGCACTCATCTAGAGCATGCAAACGCACAGAAACACCCACTGAATGTGCTTATCTAACCTCATCACAAATGTATCTTATTGTGCTAAGATCACCACTCATGATCGGTTTCGTGAGTTTAGTCCTAGATTTTCTTTTGATAAGTTTGAGTGACGTACATAAAAGTTCCTGCTATGAAAGTGTGTGTTAATGTTCCAAATATTCACTGTGCCAGCCCTAAACTTTGATTTAATTCCTGCCATTATACCACGTAGTGTCTGCCAGACTGAAGGGCAGTGCAGGCTTTGATCAGAGCCATAAAAAATATGAAATATTAAAACTTGGATTCGATGCACCTTTCTCAACCGTAGCACCAAAAGATACCAGAGGAGAAAAACAAGCCCAGTTGTTTCTAATGATAAGGAGGCTTTTAAGAGGAAAAGTGATTTATGTTTTGAGGTGCAATCTTCTCGGTGCGTCAATATCGGGAAAAAAAGGACAATTTTAAAAGAGCAATCGTCTTCTAGTCACTTGCTAAAATGACGTACAGGCCTGTAGCCACACTGAGTCATGAGGATGAGACTCCCATCCCTCACTCCACATTTTACCTGCTCGTTTGGTTTGCCTGTTATTTGAGATGCCTGACAGCCCCTGCTCTCTCCCTTCCTCCCCTCCCCCTCAGTATCAGTGTGTGGGAAGTAGCCCTGGGTTAAAGTCGTGTTTGCACATAATGTTATTACAGATCGGCTCGGTTTCAGATTGGTGGAGATTGAAAAACAACAATAGGAAGCAGATATATAAGGTTGACTGTAGTGACACGGAACTTTGATATTTTCCTACACCACAATTATGTTATTTGCATCGGTTTTGTGGCACCAAACTTTATGAGAAAGTACGAATATACAAAAGAATATTCCCTTTTTTAAATAATGTGTAAGAACATAGGCTTTGCTGCTTGTGGATCAGCAGAACAATGTGTATCAACTTTATTAACAGAAGTACAACAAATCACACTCTCAGATACGTAAATGACTGATTATTCATCATTTACTCCACATCTGTGAGCCAATAATCATTGATCCAGCTTTGCCAACATATTATACATTATTTCAGAACCGTATACTTTAGTTTGCTTTATGTTTGTTTAACAGCATTTCCTCACTTATGCTATAACTGAATAAGGGGACTCCTCTGCTTGCTCCTGCATTCACGGCTCCACTGTAGCATCCACTGTAGACCTTTTTATTTTGGTCTTGTCTAACTTTGTTGATATCCTCCCTCTCAATTAACCCATTTATTTCCTCCTCCTCTCTCTCTCTCTCTCTCCCTCTCTGTCTCCCCCCTCTCCCTCTCTGTCTTTCTCTGCATGAACACAACAGGGTCAGTCTTGTGCATGACACCTACTAGCGGTCTTGGTAGGTCTTGCCCTTCCCTTTGCTCTCTCACACACACTGTATGATGTATGGGGGTGGGGGGGTCGCGGGCAATATCTGCAACGCTTGCAGGTGAGACAATAGGTCACCGCATTTCCACCTGTGGCACTGGTGGTAAACCTGGAAATGTCTATTTGTTTGTCCTGGGATAATATATGGAAAACACTTCTTTTTTTTTGTGTCACCTGAAAGAGTTGTGACTTTCTTCCCCTCCTGACCTACTCGCTAATGTTTATACATGATGAAGATGGTAGATAGAATACTGTAGGATAGCTACTGTCTGTTTGCTGTGCTGTGTTGATCAGGAAATTGAAATCAGTTTCCCAGAGAAGTTATTCCACAGCCGGAGTATTTTTCTCCGCTAAAAGGGGATTGGAATTACAAGAAGTCCGCAATAATTGGAAATGGATGACAAGGAATAATGATTGTAAGCGTAATCTCTGTCAGAGGAGCATGTTTTTGGCATGGAGTAGCTGCCTGGCGTCTTCCTGCTTGTCAGCCCACATGAATTAGAAAAACAAAATTTCCATCCCCGCTGCCAGAAAAACGCCATTGATTCATTGTAATTGGTGTCTTGCGCGCTCAACTTCTCTGGGAAAAACTGCAAACTGATTCTCCGTATACATTTCCTTACTTGTGATTGTAATCAGCTTCTCTCCTCTTGTTTTTGTTTGTTTTTTCTCCCATGCTCTTTCTCTCTCTCTCTCTCTTCCTTTCTTTCTGTCCTCCTTGCTTTGCATTGTGAATGGGTGCATGCCATCTGCCGGTGTAAACTTAACGATGGCTTGCTGGCTCTCTGTAACATCCTGCCCACCATCAACAACATCTACGACAACAAACGCATCACAACTGTTGCCCTGGTTACCATAATGCTACCTTTCCATTGCTACCACCTCCTTCCCTCTCCCCCAATTCCTCCACCTCCTCCTCCTCCTCCTTTCCCACCCTGAAAACATAGTCCCAATGATGTACAGTGCTTCGCCTGCTACTGTCTCTGCAGCAACAACTCCTGCCACAAGTGTCCCCTACGCAGCAACAGCACCAGCCAATCAGGTTTGCTCCTTTTAAAGCTTTCTTTCATCAGTCCCTGGAGCTCTGAATAAGTACTAGCCTCTAATAGTCGGCTGCAATAACCTGCAGCTGAGCCCCCCCCCCTCCTCAACCAAACATCCGCCCGCACTGGGCATGAGAGCCTGTATTTTCCAGAGCTACCGTTGCTCATATTTCTTGTAAAACATCACAACAAGCACTTCTTCAGAGCTCCCACATTTGCAGAGTAGTATTTGTGTTGCACTACTTCCTGGTTTTGTTTTGCATGTTCTGTTTTAAGTTTCCACTTTTCTCGTTGTTGTCAAATAAGCCTCTTCATCTGCAATAGAGGGCATCATCTGTACTGCTTGTGTGCTAAGCAAACACACATGCTTAAGCAAACACATACAGGCCATGTTGGATTTTTCCACCCACTTCACCTTTTTACCTTTTTCTGGACGCGGGATAAAAAGGGCGAATAAATCATGTGAGGGAACGATAGTGTCAGAGTGAGACAGACACAGGAAAAATGATCACAGAGGCTGTCTAAAAATGGCCTCTGATCGGCTCTCCTGTTGCTGCGTGTCAGCAGGAGCAAGGGAAGCAGGGCCAGGTTTGAATGCCACAGTGACGCATGCGTGGAAATGTCTGCACAATGCTTGCGCCCCGGCCTCACGCAGCTGGTAATCATTTACTGGTAGTACGCTATGTAGAGGTGCCTTGAGGACACGCAGATGAACAGATTAGAAGTGTTCCACAGGTACACATGTGCCATTACTGGAAAACAACCACACTATCAGCGGGGGAAGAATTGGCCACATTTGTATCATTGTTTGTCAGAGGCAGTTGGGATGAGTATAAATTGACTTTAATGTATTCATTTTATTCAAAAACAAATGCAAGCATGATGGAGACATGTGAAATGGCACACTAAAGGGAGCTTTAGAATAAATAAGGGCCAAGACACTCAACATCATCATTAGTTAACACAAAAATGTTCTTTATTTGTGCCCTAAATGGACAGAAAAACTTAAATTACAATTTTAAACCTTTAAAAATAAAAAAAGAACTCTTATATCCCATTTTGAATAATAAAAAAGATGAGAGCGGAAGGATGGTGTAAAAAAAAAAAAAAATGACGGGCTCATTTTCAAATTTAAAAACAATAAAGTTAATCGTTGTTCCATCGTAAACGGATGATCCGGCCCGGTACCTTGCTCTTTATTGCCCCTCACAGGCCAGCAGTGTGTGCACTTCCTGCGAGACACCATCCCTTCCTGTAATTGGCATGCAGCAGCAGTAGCAGCAGGAAGCAGAGCTGCTCTTTAAAGATGCATGTGGGACAAGGAGAAACACTGACGTCAGCCTCGCTGTCTGTCTCCGTCTGCTCCCCCCATCCACCACACTGCACAAAGATCACTCCAGCTAGGACACAGTTAACACGTCTCATCACGAGCTGTACTGGGCGGAGGGCATGCCTTGTTTACTACATCTTATGGTCCTTCAGAATAAACACCCAGAATTTGTTTTTTGTAAATACATGACGTCGTTGTTTCCTGAAAACCAAACCTGTCTGTCAGAATCTATGAGGTGCAAACCCTGAGATTGTGCTAACGAAGCATTAGCCTTTGGCATCGCCTTGATTGTTTTGTGGCTTTTTTGAGTTGATTTGGACTTAGTGAGGGGAATAAAATTGGCATAGTGATATTAATACTTCTGTATCTGGAGCTATAGGCCTGTGTTTTGGTCCCCTCTCAGACGTAGGTTAAAAAAGACACACACATGCTTTGAGGAACAGGATGTTGCAGACACATTAAGAGGTTCAGAGTCTGGTCAACTCTCCACAGTCTGAGCTGTGACATGACAAGCAAGAACCAATCACATCATCATGTTCCAGCTCATATTAACCATGTGCTAGGAACTGGTGTCTCTTACTGGTAACGTTGCAGCGCCCTCTAATGTCAGAATATGGCATTACATGACATGCTTTGCAGGCTGTGTGTGATCCACCTAGATAGAAAGATATGTTTATTTGTATTAAACATAATTTAGAGACTGTATGTATTTTAGAACATTTAATCCTCCATCTTCGCCTAGGCTGAAACATGCTGTTAGTAAATCTGCAGCATAGGACCTGCGAACAGTCCCTGGTGTTTGTTTTCACCCACCTGTGGTGCCAGACGGGTGGAGTGTAACATATTTTCACACTGCACACCACACACTCTCCACCTGCAGCGTCCTTCTGTGATGTGTGATGCGACCAGTGGCTTCTGTCCTTTGCTGACTCTCTATTGTATATTAACACTCACCATGCTGCAGGGCTTTGTTCTGGCTGCTAGGGGCAACCACATAATGGCAGCTACCTGTCCTCCCCCCATGAACAATCTGTCCCTCTTCTTCTCTCTTTCTCTTCGTTGTGTGTTGGGTCAGTGTTTATCTCCCAAAGAGAGAATACACACAGACGTGGCTGGACCTAGGTCAAATACTATTTGCAAATCCGGAGAAGCTTTGGCTCCAATTTGTATGAAACATCAGGGACCTTCACCATAAACACAGAAAATGATAATATGTCTCAACAAACCACATTTTGTCAAATGTCTAAAGGCAAACATTTGTATGTGAGTCTGGAATGGCCAAAAATGGTCCTGACTGCATCTCACTGCCTTCCGGATGTCTTTCTCTCCACAACCCTTTAGAGCAGGGGCGTCCAAACTACGGCCCGGGGGCCAAATGCGGCCCAAGGTCCATTTTGAATCGGCCCTCAGCAAATTCAAAAAGTATAATGGATTATGACCCAAATGAAACTTGAGCTTGTCTTATATTGTACTTCTTAAATATATCTGTATACACACATTAGTGTTTATGTGTTAGGAAGCCCAATTTACAATAAATTAAATCTAACAAATCTAAGTTGATAACAAAAAGAGCCCAATAACTTATTTACATAACATCCTGGAAATATACCCTTCATATTTCCTCTTATGATAATCACTCTGAGGCTTCTGTTTTAAGGAATGAGCTGCTGACCAAATAAAGTAAACCCTATGGAAAGCTGTGACGTAAGCTGTTTATTTTTCTCAAAGCATAATCAGTTATCAAGAATAATTGACCTACATTTGATTGATCTTGCTAACTTATAACTTAACTTATGAGGCAATAAACCTCCCTTCTAGTAAGTGGCCTGGCCCTTTGAAGATTTTTCTGTATGTGGCCGTCGGTGAAAAAAGTTTGGACACCCCTGATTTAGCTGATGCTTTCATACAAAGTAACTTAACATAGGTGCAATAAACCAAAACGATTTAAAAACCTTTTTTTTAAAGTGAAGATTTATTTGCTTCAAACAAGCTACTTCAATGTATTTGATTTAATGACCAAGGTATAAGCGAAACAGATGGGTCTTTAGTTTGCAGTGGAAGATGTGTAGACTTTCTGCTGTCCTGATACCAGCGGAAAGCTCGGTCCACAATTAACCTGTGAAGCCCGGAGCCTGTTTTTCAGGTCTCAGGCTCGAAAATGACATTCCCAGAACAATTGACTATATATTCACTTCTAACAGGGGTAAATGAATAATCTTTTTGTTCAAAGCAATGATAAACCTGTGAGTTGGATGTACAAAAGTCAGAATCAATATAGATGTTTTTATTTTAAAGTAAATTGAACATAGTAACAAAATGTAAATTATAGTTTCTATCCAAAAAAAAACATTACTTACAGTGAAAAACCACCGTTGAATGATGAGATAGTAGACAAACAGATTTTGGAATCCAAACTATAACATATAATAAGTACCCTGTATCAAGATTGATGCAAAACAAGTGACATTCGACCTTTTTAGAGAGATTTAGAAAAAAGAACCCACTTCTGGGGTCATTTGGGTGCATTTGCCATATCTCTGGAACCCATCGGTCGATTTTGATGATTGACATCTCTTTTTAATCGTTAGAGCCAATGGAATCGAGGGGAAGTTCCTAAAATCCATCTAAACATTACCATTGGTGAATGAGAGTGATGCGCAGCCAGTATGCCCAAAACCGGAAGCTCTCATGCACTTTCGTTGCTCTCATAGCAGCTATATATGAAAACTACTCTTATTGACATAAATATTATGATGGATTATCAGCAATCATTGCAAAGTGACACAGAGACATTGGATCAACCTTCAGTGTTTATATGCGTTTTAATGCCATTAAACACAACTTTTGATCAGAAAACAGCAAAGTTAATACGTTATTTGCCCTTTTGGTGAGTTATGGTCACACAGTCATGATACGAATACCATTGGAATCTGTGGAATCTCAGCTTTCACACGAAATCTTGTTTGTGCAGATCCAATGAAGTATACAATATTTCTACCGTGAGTTATGTGCTAAGTGCTTTAGCACTCTTTCGCTTAGTGCTAATTCAGACGCTTGGCTTTAAAGTTGTGTTTTGTTTCGGTCAAAATGGTTCATATCGTCAGTTAGCTGAGTTTCTTCCCATTAAGTGGGTATGACACATTAATAGGTTGTTAAATGTTAAGAAGCCCTGAAACACAGTTTTGTGAAAAAAAAGCCAGCGGACGGGGGCTATGGGGCTTAACAGGTTAACCATCCATAACACAAACGTTTACATATTTACCTCCAACAACAAGAAGTTTAACCCCCAACAATACAAACGCTGTCTCTTTACCAACATCAACACAAACTTCATCTCCAAAAACACAAACTTTTACTTTCTTATTTTCGCTAAACTTGCAAAAACATACTTTGTTTGAATCTTGAGCATTCCTTAAAGTTGTAATTGTCCCGACGGCAAGCATTGCTGATGTGAGGAAAAACTAAGATCTGAAGACAAATCTGAAGGAGAAAGTATCTGAATTTCTATTGAACAGAGGCTTTATAGAGGGGAGAGCAGCAGGAGAGTTTCTTCAACTCAGATAAACAACTCTTAAGTCTCTGAAGATCTCCAGGAGAGGCTGTAAGATGCCTGCAGAGCAGGAGCAGTCACTCCAGCTGCTCATCGCCTTCAGATGGCAGAAAGAGAAACAGAAAGGCAGCCGGTGATGAAATGATATGCAACACCGAGCTGTTCCAATCTGGGCTTTGACTTTTTGAACCCTGCGGTCCAGATGAAAAGATGTGGAGGATTTACGAAGGGAGGATGCAGTTATCTGTGTTTGTTTCCAACATAAAGTGCAAGTTTAGCCACAAGCTGTGAACTGAAACATCCTCAGAGAAGATGCTTCATCTTGACTCTTTGCAATCACTAAAAAAACCTTTATTAAATCCTTATTTCTCCCTAAAATCACAAAACACGTACATCTACGGACTGGTTGCAGTGAAGAATGATCAAGAATAAGAAAACAGTACAAGTACTTGTTAAAGGGGATACATTATGAAAAAATTTATTTTCTTGTGCTTTTACATTTGGGTATTTGGAGTGTCGACAAGCCCCCAAACTGTGAGATAAGACAATGCAGTCCAATGCAACGCAATGAGTTACAGACGTAGGGTGAACGCAGGCATATTCCACTGATATGGGAATGATTAGTTTCATTACATAACAGGAAATATATAGCGAGATAGGAAAGACAGTTTGTAATGGAGGGACGCGAATGGAGAAGTTTGATGAATGACTCATGAACACATCAGATGTAACACCTGACTGCTTTCTGTTTCCTATGATTCCACCAATGGAAAACCATCCAACCATAAAAAAGAAGTTCAACACGTAAAACGACGGTGCTTTTGGTAGGAAACAACAAGTTAGATAACATGAAAGGTTGAAAGCTGGTAAAACGTTGGACCGTGATAGGACTGATAGGTGATGTATCAGAAGGGATGGACAAACAAATGTTTAGTTGTTGTTAAATCAGCGTGCTTTTTGTCTTACGGTCAACGCAGGTCGGTCTGGCGCGAGTCGTCCCGGCGATCTGTCCTTTCTTGCAGGCGCAGCGAGCCGTCTGCCGGGCGATGGTCCTCCTCGGCTGGCTGCTGTCTCGATCCAGAGTCACGATCTCACAAGTCCCTGCCAACAGCTGACCTGAGGGAAGAACCGAAGTACATCAAGTTAACAAATGGCTTAGTTGAATACTCAATTCTAATTGGTCAATTCGCAAATTCCACGGTCTGTTTTATCCAGTGGCGAACAGTGTCTATCACAACTGGACCTTCTGTAAACGCCATCCCCCGGATTCGAAAATGTGGTTGTTCTAGTCAGACGGACGTCACAGAGTCACTTTATGTTGGACAGCCTTTTTTTTATAATGTCCATATTTTTACTGAATGGTCGTCTTGAAAAGGGTACTAACAACGATTCCGCAACAACATCATCTTCACCTGTTGCCATTTTGACGTAAAAAAACAATAAAACTTCAAAAGAATTGCTACGTAGCACTTACGCTGGATCCTCTGTCTTGAGCCAGTGAACTACCGGGGCTTCTAGAGTACCCTGGACCCGAGGGAAACTCCGAAAGAATACGCCCATTGGCTACAAATCAATATATGATTGGTTGATCAAACTGTCAGTCCAAACGTACGCTCTCATTCAGTGTAAGGACCAGGGCATTCTATCAAGGATATAGAATACCTTGGTTGAAGGATATTCTACCCAGAGACCCAGAGAAATATCTGATATAGTGACAAAACCATTCAAATGCGTAATGCATGGACCGAGATATACAAACAAATCAACGTAACAATGTAATATTACAGACAACACAGATACGATACTCATTTATTCCATTTATTTACATGTTTTATGTCATTAATGTAGTTTTATCTCAGTGTTCTAGGGTATTCTCTGACGGTTCACCACTGGTTTTATCTGCATAGCAGAATGTTGCTAAGGACGCTCTGAATTCAGTACCATGTGCAGCTGAATCAATCCGCAGAAAGACATCTGGTAAAAAAAATTCAATTTAAAGTGGACCTATCATGCTATATTTGAAACATATATTGTAGGGCCATACCTATATAAAACATGTCTGTGAAGTCTTTTTTTCAAAATACCAAACAGATCATGCTTTTTAGCCATGCCTCATTTCGCTCTATTTGCTATTTTACAGCCCTGTTTTTGCAGGGGCTGATTCTGCTTTTGTAGCAGACTACAGCGCCACTTACAGGCCTGGCATATGTACTACTGCGTCTCCAGCGCTTTCGAGCGGTCTCTCATTCCCCTGATAGGTGGAGAGTTGCCCATATAGGCGGAGCACCCCTTTTCGGACGTCAGAAAAATTCAAATAATAATCAGCTCCGTTGCAGCCCCGTTTTTAGAGCTTTGGGTACGGAGGAAAAGAGAGAGGGTTGTGTTTTCTGACACTTGGTGAGTTCCCTGACGCACCGGGGACACATATTCATGTATAAAAGACGTACAAAAGTGCATTTTGCTTGATAGGTCACCTTTAACATTTACCACAATGTAATACTTTTTGAATATTCATTTTTATATTTGTGGAGAACCACTATACTTTGGATTCATTATGGAGAACTGTCCCCAGTAAAAAAGCTGAAGAAGACAGACAGGAAGTAAATAATAACAGGAACACAACATGGGCTCTGGCAGTGTTTAAAGACTGGATAATGGAAAAGGAAATGTGAACAGACTTGGACAGTTACAGAAAACCGCAATCAGAGTTGCTGTAATTTTAAGTTGAGTTAATAAAATATGTTTAAATACATTTTTTGTGTGAAATTACTTAGTTATTTAGTAAGTTGCCTTGACATAAGCAGGATAATTGGCAGGTAGCTGGTCATTTATTCAAAAGAAACCCCAACAGCGTAAGCAGGACCCAGTATGTATTGATCTATTTTGCAGCGATGACCCAAAAACACAACACAACAGGTAACAACAACATGATACAGACCCTTTGTCCCTCGTTAAGCCAACTTCTGTAGACAAAAAAACATATATTCCCTCGCAAAGCATTTGGTTTGGTAATTTGCAATGTTTTCTTTTCATTTATTTCCTGGTCTCTTGCTTTGAACTGAACTGGTGATTAATTCTGATTAGATCAGAGAAAGTAATACCATAATGAGTTCTGCTTCCGGACTTTATTGTCAACTGAAGCGCTGACTCATCTTTCTGAGAACTTCGATTTCATTTCTGCCAAAATAAAAAAAAGAACATCTTCCCAGGTGTTTGAAAAGTATTGTTTTCATGCTGTTTTCCTGCATGAGGCAAAGTCTTCTATTTAGTGATTTCGCTCATTAGTGCCACAGCTGACAAACTGCAGCCGTTTGAAAGATTGACAGATTCAGAGGTTCAGGTAATTTCTTCTTCTACTACTCCTGAAAAGACAGAATTAGGTTTGGTTCACAGTGATGCATTTTTGTTCTGAGCTTGCCTAAATTAATGAACATATTCCAGTCTCAACCAGCTGAGACATGACCATTAAAGACTTCAACTCTCCTGAGATAAAAGTTTCAGAATGAAAGAGGAAGAAACCTCCAACACGCCTGGGTTCAGACTGACGGCTGCCGAACGTCTGAACTCTCGGCTGATTGTTTCCTGTCAGTCAGTCTGTCAGTCAGTCTCACTCGCTCACTTTTGCTGAAATTATACCACAGTTACCACGGAAACAGAATCCTTCCATCTGATTGGTTCGTAGGCTTCTTGTAAATGTTATATATGTGGATACTTCAAACACATGCTGAAGTACACTGTGTACACTACAAGGTATCCAACAGTAGAACAAGTGTCTCTATTGATCTTGCTTTTGACCCACTCTTCTTCTTTTAATGGCAGATTTTAAATGCATTTATTAAAAACCCAATTTGTCCCCCGCAGAAAATATCTGTCGGGTTGTTTACTCTCTTGACAATAGTATTAAAATTGACTTCAACCACTGCTACCATTCTCAAGAACTGGACATCATTGACACTTGTCCAGGGATGTACACTAATCGTTTTGTACCATCCAGGTACTCATAGTATACTGCATATTGTCCATGTAAAAGCGCTTATACACACAAAAAAGCACATATTGATAATAGAATCAAATCAATGATGTGTTATGTAACATGTATATATTGAATAATGCAAATTGAGTCATGCAAACGACACAACCCTACTTTTTTAGCCTTTTCACGTGGAAGTGGTGGGCCAACAGACTGACACTAATTAAACCATGCTGCAAAGTTAGCTAAAATAAGAATGATTTTGGACTATGGCAATTAAAAAATCTCACTCTATTTCAGACAAGTTTATCAAAAGTGGTGCTTTCACATGATGATTTAACAACACATGTGTTGTCAAATTCACATCAGTGTTAGTTGACTAAGATCATTATTTATTTTGTCTTTACTTTACCCCTAACCCTGGCCATACATTGAAGTCTGGCCGTATAAACGATAACACAAATCTCTTCTCTCCTGGAGGGATGAACGTCGGGTGAATCAGAAGCTGAACTCGGTCGCAGTGACGGACGAGGCCCCCCCTGCATGCTGATGAACGTTCATCAATAGAGACATGCACTCCCCTTCCCCTCTTTAAAAAAGGACCAGGCCCTCAGTCAGGAAAGCTGGGTCTTTCCGTACACTTTTTTAATGTATTATTACAATATACAGTATTAGAGTTCACTTTGCAGTATTCAATATTACATTCAGTTTTATTTTAATCATCTTTACATGTATATAGTGGACTTATTCCTGCATCTTACATGCACCATTGGCGTTGCACTATTTAACACAATTTTTTGTATGTCTTAAGTATCTGGCCTGTTGCATTATTGAAGGATCTTAAAGTGTTTTTATTGAATTTATAAGACAGAGGGCAGTTGAGTCAGAGCGTGAAAAACAACAACATCATATTCAATTCCAGCAGAAGTTCATTTAGTTTCTCGCACAAACAACTTAAACGTTCAACAGACTTCCAGGAAGATGTGGACACTCTCAAGGAAACACTACGACCTGCAAGGGCAGGGTCACATTGATCAGCAGATTGAAGCATATGTTATTCAAAAATGAATAGCCGAATGGGAAACAAACAACTTCTTAGAGTATGCCTACTATTTTTTGTAAGACAACCTGAAAACTTTATTTTTCCCTAAATCTCCTTAAGTTAAAGAGGACATATTCATATTAGTATGTAGCAGTGGCGAGCCGTCAGGGCCCTCTAGGCCCTCTGTGAGGGCCTAAGATATTCTAGAAAATAATATTTAAAAACATTAAAAAATATAGCCTATATATTTTTTTTTTAATATTTTTTTTAACATTTTTTTTTAGTTATATTTTTCATTAGTTTTACCAAAGTAACTTGATTTCATTGTATTTAAAATAACATTTCCAAATAAATTAATTCTGCGAATCTGCCTATTCAGTTTCTGTTGGAATGTGGAGGGTTAAATGAAAGAAGCTCGTCTCTGCGAGTTACTGTGAAGAGAGGAGCTGTTGGACGGTTATGGCTAGAAAGGATCCGTCTTGTGTAAAACTCTCGTGAGAGTTTGCAAGTCACGTGGCTGAATGTTTACTTTTGGCAGGCAGCCTTTCAGTTACGATCAGTGGGCCACAGCAAATGATGGTGAGAAGCTAAACTAACTTAATGTCAATTACAGGGAGTGTGATTGTTGAAATAGGGTGTTAGCGGTCTTGCTGGTGTTCAAAGAAGAATGACAACACTGTAGATCACCAGCACTATGGTTTATTCTTTATTCACAGGCAAGTCAACGTTGTCTCAGTAAAAGTCCCAAGATAGCTCCTGGTGCAATAAAATGTTCCCTTGCAGTGTTTTACTATTATGTCTGATGTTTCTCTATTAATATTGCTGCTGCATTAATGTGTATGTTGCATCATGTTACTGCTGTAGGTGTGTTTCCGAGCCGCTCCGATTACAACGAGAGTTACAACGAGAACGTGACGTCATATTTACACAAGACGGATCCTTTCTAGCCATAACCCTGTTGGACGTCCAGGCGGTCCAGCTATGAATTCACAGAGGGCCCAGCTATAGTAACTGAACGAGAGAGTAATGTCAAATGACAGTACAATTGACCAATCATATCTTCCCTCTAAATGGGAGGGTGTTATTATCGCGGACTTTATGACAAGTTCCGCCCGCTGTGAAACTGTTCTTGTTTCCATAGCAACAACAACTTCCTGTCAACAGCGTTAACTCGCCTTCAAAATAAAAGCATGCCAAATTACACTTACTGTAAGACATACAACTGCAACGAAAGTAACAAACACAATACAATATCCTTTTCAATTTCAAAGAACACAAATAGGGTTATTTACAGGTGTTGTTTTGTGTGGTAGAGGGTCGCTTTCATTGATGCGTTTTGCACCCNAGCATACGTCTACACTCGTATTAGTATAGCAGGAGACGTTTGGTTCTGTTGTATGAAGGTCGTCGACAATCCTCTTTACAGCTTCAGAGTCGTCCTCGTCCTCAATCTGAAAGGACGACGTCTCTGAGAATAAAATTCCCTCTACTTCAGCCAAGTCAATTTTGTTCTAGTATTTGTTGAACAGGGAGAGAACTACTTAGTTTACTTACCAAGTAGTATATAATAAAATTACTTGTTACACGAAGCCTATATGTCAATCTTATACGAAATCTTCACAACGGAGAAGTCGCCAGTAGAGTCACTCGTTTCAGAAATTACTCGTCACTGACGCTAGACCTACATAAGGGACTGCGAGAGACAAATGTGTGAGAGAGAAAAGAAAAGAGACGGACGGAGTATTTCGAGACTATCTAGGACCTTTGTCGGAATATACGTTCGTCTACGTGTCAACACGGACGCCACCTCTTTTCGAATGGATTCCTCCGAAAGTTAGGTTTACTAATAAGTTACGAGGTAATTCAGCTCGTGCCCTCAACACTTGTGTCACTCTTTGTCTCTTCTAGTCGCCGACTCTTCCCTTTTGTTTTTGTCTTTTAATTGCCTCGTTTCTTCGACGTCTCCCAATTAACCTAAACTTATTAATAGACCTCCTCCCTGTAGTCGACTCTCTAAGTCCGGGTTACTCGTACTTTGTAAATTTGTCACCAGAGTGAACCATTCGGAGCCTGTTTGAAAAAGGAATCAGTTATCAGCGCTCGGCTTTAAACTTCGTGAGTTTAGATAAGTTGTATTTTAGGACGTCATTATATATGCGAAAAGTCGTATGTTATAATTAATTTTCACTTCATGTCACCGTATTAATAAGGGAATATAGGGAAGGGTGGGGGGTCCCCCCCTTGTTTTCTTACGAAAATTTTTAATCCAAATACTCTACTCACTGTTTCGACTTGTAATACAATAATTTTCGTGGTGTACGACTTTGGGTGTAAGGTCGTCCCCAGACCCCCTAGAGTGGGTGTGCAGCATGAATAGATATAAGTATAGATACGTAAGATGTGAGACTACTATCATATTATTTATTTAGATAAAGGATTGGCTGTATAATTATATAAAATACGGTAACCAAAAAAAACCCAAAAAAAAACAGTGAAACAGCTGTAGAACGACGCTCTTTCTCATTTCTCTCTCTCAGACACACTTTATCGAAATTTAACACCCATTCCCCATATATCGAGGGTAACAAGACACTGGACAGTTAGTAAGTTCAGTATAAAGTAATACACAAGTAGAAATAGACTTCAACATGGGTACCACATATTTCTATATCAAGATGCGTTTCAATAAGAGGCACCCTGAAGCCGTGGTTAGAACTAAGACTAACCGGGTCTTCTGAGCTTTTTTGTAGTCGTTTCTACAAAATAACTCTTCTACTAGGGTGATGACTGTCTTCGAAAAGTTTTTTGGCAAATACAAAGGTCATGAAGTCAGGTTGCCGGATGACGTACATGTGCAATCTTTTGGCCCGGAAAGTTTATTTCAAACTAAGGGAAGCAGGAGTCAAAAACTGCGGAGTTTCTTTTTTTGTTGAAAAATAAATCTTAAGAGGACATATTCTGTTCATTTTCAGGTTCAGTATGTAGTGTCTCTACTGGGACATGTCTCCATGCTTTAATGTTCAAAAAGCTCTTTATTTTTCTCATACTGTCTGTGCTGCTTCACCTCTTTTCACCCTCTGTCTGAAACCAGAGCCCAGTCTGCTCTGATTGGTTAGCTGGCCAGCTTTGTTGTGATTGGGCAACCGCTTAGAGATGTCCCGCCCCTTAGCCTATCACGTACAATGTGTTGGAGCGCTAGCCAATAGGAGCGCAAGTTTAAACAAGACTTGAGAAATGTGTGAAAACTCTCGAACAATAAAAGTAGAAAGTCTGAAAACTGGTCAAAAAATGTTCAGATAGTAAAAGTACATTTAGTTGATAAAACTCACTTTAACTTTGATTGGTTTTGAATCCAGGACTTTTCCTTTTCTTTAGGTTTTCCTAAGTGGTCTATTAGTCATTTCAATGCAGTTAAACATCTGAATATGTCCTCCAGCATGCGGGCGAAATATAAAGGATCAGGCAGAGGGTAAACAGTCTGGTGGGCGAGAAGCTACAAGTCAAAGCGTCTGAACAGATGGCCGACAGTCTGCTGAGAGGGAGTGAGTCGACGGGGAGAGAGTCAGCAGGTGTGCAGTAGAGGGGGGGTTTCAGGGGGATGGAGAGCGGCAGTATAACATGTGATATATATATATATATATATAGGTATACAGTATATGGCAAGGAAAATGTAAGGCATGTGTGTTTGTTTTTGTGTTTCTTTGTTCCCAATGAATGCAGCCGATTAGAGGTTAAACTTTGCTCATCTCTGTGACGTGTCTTTATAATAAACTCCGTACTTAAGGATTTTAAATAAAACAGATAAACAGACAATAACCAAGCAGAACCGTAGTCAACAAAAGATCCCACAGCTAAGCTCACGCCCATTGTCATACTACCTAAATACCATTAACCACACCCATGTGACAATTACCAGAAAATACCAATTACCAATGTGTGTGGTGTTAACAAATGATGAGAATAATGAAGCAATAACGACAGGTAATTTAGCATGTTGGCTCCCGTTCACAGGTATACAGTTTAGATGATAAATGGATTAATCATCAACCGCTTTAATGTTTCTATTCTCTAGTTTGAGCCTCTGATTATTACACCGCTTTTTCTCTGTTGTACACGTAATCACACCCCCCC
>NW_011365643.1:53061-56628 GCF_000735185.1 Notothenia coriiceps | reverse complement strand
GAGAGAAGAGAGAGAAGGAGAGAGTGGAGATGAGAGAGAGTGGTGTGTGTGTGTGTGGTGTGTGTGTGTGTGTGTGTGGTGTGTGGTGTGTGGAGAGAGAGAGAGAAGCGAAAGAGAGAGAGCTAGTGATTGACTGCAGTGTTAGGGTGCAAGTATTTTAGGTAGATGACCGAACGTTCTCTGACTAACGCCACGCAGGACACACACACAGACGACACACACACACACACCACACACACACACACCCACACACACACCACACACACACACACACACACCACACACACACAACACACACACACACACACAATACATAATAATAATAATAATAATAATAATATACTGATTATATAACAATTATCAATTAATAATAATAATAATAATAATAATAATATAGTGTCGTATTTCCTTAACAAAATTCTTTTGCATAATTGTTTAATATTTGAGAATATTAGCGTTTTCAGTATTCCATACACTTTTGAAAAAATTAGTCAACAAACAAAGGACGACTCGCTAACTCGGGAAGGTCCCAGTCGAGGGAGAGACGAGAGCGAGAGAAGAGGGAAGTACCACACAAATGAACGTGAGACTGAAAGATTACGCCGAGATACAGAGTGGTTTGCTACTCCTCCCAGTTGGCGCTAGGAAGAGTGGAACAGTTAGTTGACGACACTTATGTTCACAACTTTGACGCTTTCGTCGCACCCTCTCCACCAACACACACGGCACACACTTAAGGACATAAGGTACGAAAACACTCACTGGTTGCATTTTCAACAATTTGTTCACTCCTGCGAAACACATTTTCCTTTTTGTTTAGAGAGAGAGAGAGAGAGAGAGAGAGAGAGAGAGGAGGTTGCAGATCGCGGTAAGATCTTCAGAACCGGAGGCAGCAGCTGCACCTCCTCCTCTTCCTCATCAACTCTTCTCCAGCGGACAGCCAGGCATCGAGCAGCCGGTCTGCGGGGCATCAATCCCGGCTGGAACTAGTGCAACATGCCCGCTGATCGTCAGCTACACTTGGTGTCGTTTCTTCCCGCACTTGTGGTGGGAATTACGCGGACTGAGACCCCCGGTGGATCTCTATTTATGTGAAGCAGCTGCCTGATCATTTCTTCTTCTTCTTCTTCTTCTATTTAAATCTGTCCACCCTGCTGATGTCAAGTCGGATGGTTCCTCTAAAGATTATCTGGATCTGCACCATGTCTCTAACTAAGGACGGACTTGTACTGCTTTAAGAAAAAGAAAATGTGCAACAAAACAGACTTCATCCATAATGACTGTTTTTCATTAAAAGCAGCATTGCCGTGTTGTTGCATGTTTAACTTAATTTATAAAGTCTCGCATTGATGATAATTAATCACGGTGTCGTTTCTCTTCACTTCTGGGGGGATTTTGGAGACTCTTGAGGACTGGGACATTCCACATCCGGAGCAGATTTTGTGTTTTTGAAGAACATGCTGAGGTGGAGGGGAAACACAAACCTCTGCTGCGTTTACCCTCCTGTGTTCTGTGTCTACTTTCATCAGTCCTAAATATTTGGACGCTTCAAGGCCCTCCACGATTTGCATTTGAACATATACTACAATGGCTGATCACCACTTCCATTGAATTCTGAGTGGGTTAGTCAACTTTGTAACATCTATGATGTTCCCGGTCAAAAATGAACAACATAGTAAATGAATACGTAACCCTGGATGATGTTCTTCCATCAGATGGTACACACTCACAGTCACAGATCCACAACAAGTTAATTTTACATTTCCAGTGTCTATCCTTTGTATAGCTATTCACTGCAGTTATTCCTGTAAACCAGTAATCTGAGACATTGTTTACAGCTTATTAAATATAATTTGGTGATGATTACTGGATTTTGTGTTAATATAAGAGCAGTTAAAACAGACCGGTGACATTTGACCGAGAACACCAAAGAAAAGAGTTGAAACGTATACGACACGACGGTTAAAAAGCCTCCCCCGCTGTGGATTTGTAACATCTGGAGATGCCACCTGTCTCTGGGATGGATGAGTTGCAGTGAGGAGGCTCCAGGATATTCACAGTTTGGACTTTTTGGACAGAGTTTCTCCCTCATGCAGCTCCTCCGGCTGGCCTGGGCTCTGACTGCCGCCGCGGCCTGCTTCCTGATCCTCCTGATCCTCCACAACCACATCCTCAGAGAAGGTACGCCTGTGTGTGTGTGTGTGTGTGTGTGTGTGTGTGTGTGTGTGTGTGTGTGTGTGTGTGTGTGTGTGTNGTATAACACAATACTTTCAAGTACATTCAGAACATTGGAAACCCTGACTATTAGAAAACATCTCTCTGTTGCTTCAGAGGCCATAACAGACTTTGTTGATTTACATCAACAAAGTCTGTTATGGCCTCTGAAGCAACAGAGAGATGTTTTCTAATAGTCAGGGTTTCCAATGTTCTGAATGTACTTGAAAGTATTGTGTTATACTTAAAAAACAAAGTGTTATAGTTTACAGAAGGTCTACCTACCTATAGGCTACCTGAATCTCTGAAATGTACTATATTCCTAAATATGCTATTGCTACACTTTATGGCAAAAATTGCACTTTTCTGTTGGTCTTGGTTAAGAACCTCCTTGATAAAAATAAACAATGTTTTGTTGCTTAAGCTTATGTATTCAGTCATTATTCAATGGTATACTAAAATCCATGTGAAAAAAATTGCTTTTCACTGTTCTTAGGTCAAATATTTATATGCGATTAAAAATGCGATTAATTGCGATTAATTAATTACAAAGCCTGTAATTAATTAGATTAATTTTTTTAATCGAGTCCCGGCCCTAATATATATATATAAAGACTATGTACTGTATATGTATTGGGGAGGTAGATAACTATGATGGGTCTTGTAAAAATGCATAACTGTCGTTGAAAGTCCGGATTAAACATCTTTCATAATCTACTTTATTCACTGAGAAAAGTAGTTCGAAAAAAATATAGATCCTGATTTTTTTGACAATTCCACCGCAGCATAGGCCTCAGTTCACACTAACTTTAACCTCGTGTGACCTACAATATATCCTATATATATATTGTGTGTGTGTGTGTGTGTGTGTGTGTGTGTGTGTGTGTGTGTGTGTGTGTGTGTGTGTGTGTGTGTGTGTGTGTGTGTGTGTGTGTGTGTGTGTGTGATGAATTCCCTTCCCCTGTAATTCTGAGAGAGCACTGCAGTTCTTTCCACATGGACGGACATTCATCAGATGCCTCTGCGGAGTACAGAGCTGTCATGAAAATTGACTGAACTCAGAGTAAACCCCTGACAGCTGAAGATGTATCCCGGGACCGAACATGAATAGGGTGCGGCACGACTTCCCCTCACAATGTGGGGACATCACTCAGCTCCATCCAAGTGGAAATTAAAATGATTTGGTCTCGGACTCTTGGAAAATATGAGACTTGGGTCACAGCTGATGAAAAAGGGGCTATAAAGGAACTACAGCACGGTCACATGACTTCACGTCACCACCGCTAAGCTAAAGGTGGCTAATGTTGGGCTATAAAGGAACTACAGCACGGTCACATGACTTCACGTCACCAC
>NW_011365643.1:35382-53053 GCF_000735185.1 Notothenia coriiceps | reverse complement strand
TATTATTATATTATTATTGATAATGTTATATAATCAGTATATTATTATTATTATTCAATTATTATTTATGTATTGTGTGTGTGCTGTGTGTGTGTGTGTGTGTGTGTGTGTGTGTGTGTGTGTGGTGTGGGGTGTGTGTGTGTGTGTGTGTGTGGTGTGTGTGTCCTGTGCTGTGTGCTGCGGTGGCGTAAGTCAGAGAACGTTCGCTCATTATCACAGCATAAAGGAATTGTTTAAGAAAACGTATTACAAATTATAACTCTTAATAATCAAAAGTCATAAGGTAGTTGAAACTTTTTTAATCAGTTGTTTGTTTCCTGCTGAGCGATGATGCCTTCAGGGTCACTCCTCTCTGTCTCGCTCTCTTCTCCCCTTCATGGTGTGTTTACTTGTACTCTGACTTCTAAGCGCTCTGATGTCTCACACACGATGAGAGGTCACCGGCGATCCTTCTCACCTGTCAATCAACCTGCTGTGAATACAAGTGTTGAAACTGCGAGCACGTGGAGAGGATGGTGTGTGTGCGTGTGTGAATTCCTGTATTCATGCTTTGTGAGGACCACGTAAAAGTTGTTACAAGTGAGGACAGCTTTGTGTAAAAAAACAAAATAAAGACTTGGTAATCAAATAAAAAAATTGTTTTGAATTCAGGCAGTATTTTAGATTGAATTGAGTGCACACATACAAATAAGAACTTAGTTAATCCCAGGGTACGGAAAATATTAATTATTTTAAGGTGCAATGAGTAGTTCTGTACCACCTGCTTCAACGACATAGGGGGCAGTATTTCACCTCTAGTACCGGGTCCCTACAATCTAAATGTACATCCATGAGTTATTAAAACAAGCTTACTTTGGTATGTTTAACCATTCTTTAATGTTCAAAAAGCTCTTTATTTTTCTCATACTGCAGCACCTCTTTTCAACCTCTGTCTGAAACCAGAGCCCAGTCTGCTCTGATTGGTTAACTAGTCGGTTCTGTTGTGATTGGTCAACCGCTTAGAGATGTCCTGCCACTTAGCCGATCATATCAACATCATTTGTTGGAGCGCTAGCCAATAGATAGTGTGTGGGAGGGAAACTCTTTGCAGACCATTTACATGTACACAAACCTATAACACACTACAGGAAGGAATTAAGGAACATTTTGCAGTGTGGTATTTGTTACTTTTCCAAGGTAAGGAATACTTCCTCTACTTGTAATGTTTAATATATTGTATTGAATATTTATTTAGTATAAGGATATATAGAAGATACATATAGCATGCCATACACTCTTTTCATTTCACCCATCACCTGAAAAGTGTTACATGCAGTATAATGTTGTCCTCCTGTTGGATGTTTGGAGATGAAACAGTTGTTATTTGATGGAGACGTTAGATTTTGACGCCGTTATCTCTCCACTCTGAGTGAATCCATCCAGCCGATTGATCACACCAGCTGCTTTGAGACTCTTATCAAAGCTCCCACAGCTCTCACCTGTCAGAGACACTCCACCACTCTGACGGGGAACTGTCTCCGTCAGGTCACGCTCTCTGGGCCTCTGGTGACGGTGATTATTGCTGATGTTTTCCCGCCATCGATTAGCTTTCCACAGGGCCGTCAGTCAGCTATCGGAGGCGAGTCTGAGCAGAGGGCTCAACACAAACGCTGTCAGGACTCGTCTGGTGTCTGGAACAGGAAATGAAATCTGTCTGTTTGACTGGGCCTGAAATGAACACCTGACACAAAACTGTGACCCAGTCAGAGCATGAGAGTGGAGCGATGGAGAGGGGTTTTGATTGAGTGCAGACCAGGTTTTGAAACTCCCACTCCAATTTTCTCCGGTACCTACTGCTCACGCCTCGAGTTTGAAGTATCGCAAAACATTCATCTTTTATTTCACCGTTCTATTCATTCTGTTTGTGTTTTTTTTAAAGAGGACATATCATGTTTATTTTCGCGTTCATATGAGTATTTAGTGCCGATACTCTGTGACAAGTTTTCCATGTATTATTGTTCAAAAAGCTCTTTATTTTTCTCATATTTTCTCCTCTTTTCACCCTCTGTCTGAAACCAGAGCCCAGTCTGCTCTGATTGGTTAGCTGGCCAGCTCTGTTTTGATTGGTCAACCAACTTTGGTATTTTAGCCTTTGCAGCCATTTACATGGACACAAACCTATTAACACACTACAGGAAAGGGAAAACCCCAGAATGCACTAGGTGTTGTGATTTATGAAATGTTGTTTTATCTGAGTTTTTATATTTTTTGTGTGAAAGGGAACTGTGTTTTGATTTTCAAGTTACTCACTTAAGCACATGCACTCTTAACAGTAACAAAGTTAACACCCTTAAATGATCTGTGACAAACACTGAGGTGGCTTTTTATTTTGTATGAACAGAGATGTCGTCATTCTTTCACGAAGAATCAACTGTACGCCCCATTAAAAACCTTCAGAGGGTAATAATCAGATCCATGTGCATTTAAAACTCTGTTACTGTGATTTTTTACAGGCATGAAGCAAGCAGAGGAAACTCTTCAGTCAGCATGAAACTAATGCAAATCCTGAGAAGAAATGCACAAACAACAGCAGATGGATTTAAAACGAGGAGCGCTTCTCCTCATTCCTATTAGATGGAGAAACTTCCTCTCTAATTCAGAGCAAAGGGTAATTTTCTTCGTTGTGTCTTCAGTGCTTGAGCTTTATTTCTTCCTCCAGCAGCTTTATTAACTCAGCAGCAGGGAAATGTTCTCTGTGTTTGGTGATGAGCAGAAAGTGTGTGTGGAAGAGATTCTACTTTAATGAATGAGTCTTCAACAATTCACAGAAAAACACAAAGACAAGCAGGTCTGGGGAAAGTATTTAGATACTTAACTTAAGTAGAAGTATTACTAAACGGTGTAATGTGTAGTTTTATTATGAAATGTACTTTTATATATTAGGAGTCATTTGCAGAAAGACATCAGTTATGAAAGAAAAGGCAACAAATCTTCACAGAAGTGTAATGTAATTGATTTCCTTTACTGTCATTGTACAGAGATTTGAGATATTTCACTGCTTGTATGTTCACAGGTAATTCCGGGTGAGTTTTAGCGGAGATTAAGCCCCTCCCCCTCCATGTAGACCCCGCCCCCCTGCTGAGTCCCTCCTTATCATCTAATGGCCGCATTATTCAGCTAGCGTCTCTGAAGTCTCTGGATTTATGGTCTGGCTTTAAGTCAGAGGTAGAGCAGCACATTAGGCAGATCAGAGCGGCCTGGGTGGAATTATTACACTCACTTTACTGCTTTACAGGAGGAGGATTAATTAAAGGAAACACAGCAGTGATACATCACAGGGCACTCACACACACTCACACACACACACACACACACACACACACACACACACACACACACACACACACACACACACACACACACACACACACTCACACACACTGGAGTTAAAACACAGTGTGAGACTAATCTATGAGACAGGATGTGCATATTTCATGTCTTTTTTCAGACTTTCTGTAAACACATACATTGGGAAATGTTTTATATAATTATCAGATTTTTATACCATTCTTTCTTTATTGTTTTAAAAATATTTAAATGTTGTTATGTTTTTTTTGATTTCTTTCAGGTACTTTTCACTGGTGTGGAATAATACAGAATAATCATTAAAATATTCCCTGGATAATCCTCGCAGCATTTTAATTCTGGTTGTGCTCCTTTACCGTCTGCACACTTAACCATTGATTCAATCCTTTGAGGCATTTAACAAAAAAGTTTAAAATGCTACTTTTCCTGAGCAAAACTAAATGTTATGTGTATTATTTAATTATTTAAAGATATTTCAGTAAACGTTGCCTCCGAATCTGATTTAGAAAGCTGTGTGTGCTGAAACGTTGCTTTCAGGGAAGTGGATTAACGAAATATATAAAACGTTCCTCCAGATTTTCCCCTCGCTGTAATAAGATATCAGGATAAATGTCAGAGGGATTAACGCGGCTCGGTTAAAGACAGAAGGCGGAGTTTACACTTTATTCTCTGCTGTGTAGAGGTGTTTAATCTTCACCTCCGTCACACTGCGCTGACCTTCAAACTGCCCCCAGCTGCAGGTGAACTGGTCTCATTCAAGAGGAAAGAACCTTGCTCTACTCGCGCCGCCATTTCTGATCCAACCATGTGGCGTCATGGTTACTTCTTTGTGTGAATATGGCACAATTTCGCATATATGCGCAAAAACTTGGCTTTGGTTTACTTTGCACATTGGGATTGTTAATGCCAGAATTATATTGGTATTGATACATGTAGCGTGCAATTTCTGTTGTCATTTCTTAAGATGTTGTTGAGGTATATGATGGATGTTTTTATTGGCAATAACCAAAATCGTAAAAATAAGAGGCTCGAAGACTGCACGTGTTCCTAGAAATTTGCAGCAAAACACACAAAATATGGTGGATACACTGACAAAGCTAAAACATTGACTTTAATTCAATGTATTATGTCAACAGCTTTCACAAACATACTTCACATTACTGCTTTAGGTTAGTTGAAAGCAATAATCCGTCCATCCATCCATCCATCCATCTTCTCCCGCTTATCCGTGGTCGGGTCTCGGAGGTAGCAGTTCCAGCAGAGAGCCCCAAACGTTCCTTTCCCCACATCAACCAGCTCTGACTGGGGGGTCCCAAGGCGCTCCCAGGCCAGCGAAGAGATATAATCCCTCCACCTGGTCCTAGGTCTACCCCTTGGTCTCTTCCCAGCTGGACGTGGCATCCTAACTAGGAGCCCGAACCACCTCAACTGGCTCCTTTCAACGCGAAGGAGGAGCGGTTCAACTCCGAGTCCCTCCCGGATGACTGAACTTCTCACCTTTTCCCTAAGGGAGACGCCAGCCACCCTGCGGAGAAAACCCATCTCGGCCGCTTGTATCCGTGATCTCGTTCTTTCGGTCATGATTGAAAGCAATAATATGAAGTTTAATTAAAAAATATTAGGTTCAACTTGATATTATTCCTTTGTTGACAATTAATTAAAGTCAACGTTTGTAACGGCTATGTAGGCAGAAACCTGTGAATAAACTGTGATGACCCTGGGTCCTTACTGTAGATGTGTGTTTGTTGCTAAGCCATTCTCCCTCCCCCTGTGTGTGTGTGTGAGTGTGTGAGTGGGTGTTTCTCAATGTCGAGGACGCTTCCTTGTCCTCTGATTCAGGTCCATCAGAGCCTAGGCAAGAATCCTTCCTGGCATTGGGAGAATGAAGAATGGAACAGGCTAGCAAGTGTGCAGGTGTGCGTCATAAGAGAGGCCCGCCTTCAATTTTCCGCCAAAGATTTTGGAAATTGGTCCGTGCGCAAAGCATTGTGGGGATTTTAAGACCGCGGAGTCTACACATGTGCAGCCTCGAAATGTCCCGCAACGAAGTACGCCGGCCTCTGTAGAATTCCAAGTATGCTGGACATTGGAACAGTCCTCCAGCGGGACTCGATGACGTAGTATCCTTGAAATAGTGGCTCTGGAGCATCCTTCCTCGACATTGTGTGAGTGTGTGAGTGAGCAGGTGGTGCCTATTAGCAGATTGGCTACCTCCCAATGCCTGATTGGTCCACCCTCGGCCCCCTCTTCCACCTCTCCTGCCCCCAACAGAGTCATTGTGTGTGTTTTCAGACCCCTGTAGGCCTGTGTGGCAAAGTTGATTATTGTAGTAGCCTCTTGGAACCTTTGTAAATATTCTGTTTTGGTGACATGCTTTTGAGTCTAAAGTGGGAGAAGCCCTGTTTTCTCCTGTTTGTTTGGTAGGAGTTAGGTAACAAGCCTGTATCTTATTGTACTTGTTTTCTTAGGTAAAGTTAGGGTCATTTTGTACAGACGTTTTGTTTGTTATGTTGGCTTTGTCTCACCTCAGAATAATTCATTAAAGGTGATTTTCGTTTTCATTTATTTGGGAGTCGGAAGAGAGTTCACACAAAATGAATACAAATATATCACGTGTTCTGCTGTGTCTTTAACTTCGTTGTATAAAAAATCTTTATTGTCTCCTAACCCTCCTTTAAAAACAGAATTAGTTTTCAATCAGTGTCTCGGGCGGGGTTTTAATTTCCAGAAGTACTGCTTGATCCAGTGTTTCTTTTTCTTTATAAGTGGGTATCTCCATTAAGAAATAAGGGAATAAAGCTCATTTATAAACGTCCCATGAATTAATTTGTGTAATGAGATGCCGCTAAGGTTTCTCCGCCGAAGAAATATGAAGCTGCGGCTGATTAAATTAAAGTGATGAGTCTCTGCAGGTTCATACACTCTGTGATCCACTCCATGCTGCAGTGTGTAAACAAATCACTTCTTTGGTGGATTTGTAATGCTTTCTTTTGGGAATTGTTCAAATATTGTTTGCATGTTCCTTGGGAAATGTTTCATACCATTTTGTGAAGATTTCACAACTGTTCCACATGTTTTCTGAATATTCTCAGACATTTGAGATATCATTTTCCTTCATATATATTTTGTTAAGTTTTCAGGCATTTTTAGACAAATTTCAAATATTTTTAGAACATTTTTCAACACTTTTTTACATGTGGAAGCCCCTCTTTAGTTTTTCACCTGCTGAGCCCAGAGTACAATGCTTTTGTGTGCACTAACTAGAGGCGGGCAGCAAACACCAGTGTGATTTTGGTGACAGTTGGACCACCCTGGACAAAGTTATAGTGGGGGCAGAGATCGCGTTAACCAAATATTTTCCGTCTATGACGGATATTTTTTGACAATGACGGAAAAATCTGAAAGCAGTCCGTCGTTTTGACGGATTAGAACAAACTCGGAACAGCGGCAACGTTTCCCCGCAGCGAAGCTCCGGTGTTATGCCGTGTTATGCATGCCCCTCTTTAGTGTTTCACATGCTGAGCCCAGAGTCAAATGCTTTTGTTTGCACGAACTAGAGGGGGACAGCAAACACCAGTGTGATTTTAGTGACAGTACGACTATCATGGACAAAGTTATAGTGGGGGTGCCACACCAGGCAGCACCATCTGTTCTGCTGAACATGGGCTGTAGAGAAACAGTGCAGATCTTCCCTACTGACACCAGGATTAACCTTGTCTTAAAAAAAAGAACATTAACAGTGTGAGAGAGGCACAGATACAATAGCAATAATACATTTGATTTGAAGGCACATTTCAAAACATTCAATGTCACCTTACAATACACAAATAAATCAAATACGAGTGGCATTACAATACAAACATGTGTTGTATAGAAAACCACAGAGGAAAATTACTTTCTAAAGAGCAATTCAAGTAAAGCCAGTTTGAACTAATTATTCGTTAGGCTTGATTTGAAATAACACAGGGTCTGACTTTATCATATATGTGATATCATTACTTGTCATTTTTTGTTATGCAAAGCATTATACACAAACGTGGCCGAGTGGACTCCGGAGTTTGCTGCATGAGTTGCACTGTACAATCGCCGGAGTACTGGGCTGTCACTCAAAAGCTGAGTAGCCAATGGGGACGCACCCCTGAAAGTCCCGCCTAGCTGAGATGTTTGTGCCAGAAAAAAGAAAAAAAATGACTTTAAACGCAAACGAGAGAGCTAAAAACGAGACCACAAAGACCGCAGTGAGAGCAAACGTCTGTTCATTGAGAAAGAAGCAAAGAGAACTGCAAACAAAAAGATATATTATTTTAAAAAAAAATACGTATAGTTTACATGATTACACACATTATTTATTTTGCAACTTATAGTTTTACTTTTGAGATGACATTTAATTTTGCTCGACAGAGTTTTTTTCCTCTTAAACTCTTAGTTTTGTTTGATCCTGAGAAGGTGTTGCTTGATCTTTATGGCACACTCCTGAATCCATCGGTATATACTGTTGGCTAGTTTACAGAATGCACCATACATCTAACCTCATCGTATGTTCTTAGCTTTGTCCCTCAAGTCAACTTTTGGTGATTTTCTCTGTTCTGTTTTCTGCTATTTCACGATGCATAATCATATAGCATGCAGCGGGTGTGATTCCATCTCAAAGTGTGTGTTCAAATTCTCCGATATCATCGTCTGTGGCACACAGGGTGCCGTCTTTCTGTCTCCTTGCATGTTAACTCCTCAGATAAATGGAGGGAAGGTTTGGTGCGTGTCTGCGGGAACAATGCCTCCAGGTGTCTCTGAGAAGCAGTTGATAAAAGGACAGGATAAATCAAAGACTTATCGGCGAAAAGCTCTTATTGCTCTTTTGTCTTCCAGCCTCCGGGTGTAATCGTGTGTCGAGGCCGGAAATACAATTACAGAGTGAAGTAATGTGTGTTTTAAGAAAGGAACATTAGGATTATAGCACAAAGATGGAAATCCGTAGGAAAGGGTGGAATAATATTAGTTAGTTGTTTTATTGTTGAACAAATGTAGTTTTTAGATCACTTACAAATAAAAAGGAGAAATTGACAGTCAACAAAGACCTGAGTGAGTGAAAAAGCTCGTAAGCTAGCCTTATGTTTTCTTGTCTCATTTCGTGTTTGTTTCGTTGTTCACTCTTGAGAAACCAAACAAACTTGATATGCTTTGTAAGCTAGTCTTTATTGTCTTGTCTTTCTGCTAACTTTTTACCTTTGTTTTTGAGCAACCAAGCAAACATATGATTTGCTTTGGATTGTGTGGCTGGCTAGCACTAGCATGTTAGCATTTTAGCTGGTACACTAGTCCGACCAAATCTCGTTTTAGTTGATAATTCAAACAATAGGATTTTAACTGATTAACCCTGAGATGCCCGAGTGACTGGACCCTACACTCTTCCATAAGTGGGTCAAAAAGGAACCGCATTAGAATAATATGTGTTTTTAGGCAATGTTTGTCATTTTGGTTAAGAAAAATCACTTGTATAATATTTAGTATTATATTTTTGTTCACATTAGAAATATTTTATATTTATTTATTTTGTACTATTTTTTTTTTTTTTTACATTTTGAAAATAAACGTTTTCCCAGAGGACTCCATAGAAAATGCATGCGGGTCATTTTTGACCCACTTATGGAAGCTTGGGGTAGTAATACAAAAACTAAAATTTCTTAAAATGTAAATTAAAAATTTGAATGGCATGATATTCAAAACTTTTTTTGAGGAATAGCTGGAATATGAAATGATAAAAAAATGGAATTAAAGATACTTCAAGAAAACCTCCTCACCTGGTCAAAAAAGACCCACTTATGCATCTAAGGGTTAAATATATTGAATCAACTTTGTCTAAACTTCACATATGTGGGTGTTAGCTTATTTGTCTTTTATAGAAAATAAAGCAGAGTTTTTATAAGTAATGAAAGTTCATTATAACATTTTGGTTCTTCGAAGGTGTTTGATTGTGTTTTCATGTGCTGACGATTGAATGTCATCGAATGCAAGACCAAAGGAAATGGAAGTAAAAAGAGAAGTGTTTGAGAAGTAAAACATTGATTATGTTCTGACTGGATCAGACTACAGTGGACATTTTAAAAGAATGAAAGATGTTTTGTTTCAAAGATAGATGGGAGTGACTGAAATGAGCAGATAATGATCAGTGCACATCTGCTGCACGGACTCAAATAGCTCCAGTGTTTAATAACTCCTCCAACAGACACCGTTACATAACACGCTGAGCATAGAGGAGTCTCCGAATGAAGAATGAAGACTTTACATTAAAGCAAATCTGAAATCTTTTAATTAAAGTATTAAAGAGAGGAATTGATTGTTAGTATGTGTTAGCTTCTAGCCATCAGATCACCTTCGTCATTGGTAGAAGAAAGGAAGGAAAGACAGAGACAAGGAAGGAGGAAGCAAGGACAGAATGAATGAAGGAAGGAAGAAGGGAAGGGAGACTTGTAGAAGGAAAGGAAGGAATGTAGAGAAATAATGGAAGGAGGGAAGGGAGGAAGGAAGGAAGAAAATAAGTGAGGATGGACGGAGGGAAGGAAAGAAGGAAGGAATGAAGGAGGGTAAGAAGGAAGGAAGAAAAATAGAGAAATAATGAAAGGAAGGAAGGATAAAAAGAAGGAAAGAGGAAGGAAGGAAGAAGGAAAGGTAGATTTGTTAGAAGGTATGAAAAAGGAAGGAAAAGAAAGGAAGGAAGGAAGAAGGGCAGGAAAATAGAGAAATAATGGAAGAAGGGAAGGAAGGAGGGAAGGACAGAAGGAAGAAAGGAAGGAAGGAAGGAAGAAGGGCAGGAAGGAGGGAATGAAGTTAGAAAGGAAGCCATAATGGAAGAAGGGAAAGAAGAAAGGAAGGAAGGTATAAAGGAAGAGAGGAATGAAGGAAGGAAGGAAGGAAAGGGGATAAATAATGGAAGGATAAAACAAAGAAATATAAGAAGCTAGTAAGGAAATGTAATGTGAGACAACTGGAGACGTAGAAGAATAACGTTTTTCTGAAATGAAAACACTGAAGTGCGAGTTCTTGCAACGTGTAGTGAGTCACATCCCTTCACAGCGATTGTGTTTAAACCGCTCGTCGTGTTCGGAGTCATTTCTGTGAGTAATGAGTCGCTGCAGGCGCTCGTGGCCTTCGCCTTATTATCAGACGCTGCTGATGGCACTTCCTGCAGAGAGAGGAGCGAGACCGGCGTCCAATTACCAGGCGCCCAGAGGTCTGCGTGGTTTCTGTCACGAAGGTCAGGAGAGGGAAGAGAGGAACAGAAATAAAAAGAGATGGAGGTCAGAGGTCACGACCTGGTACACACAGAAATCCATTTCCTGCTGCTGTACATTTTGACTTGAATGTTTAAGTATTGATTATATTGTCTGCTGGTGTTTTTACTTGAAAGGCGCCTATATACATACAATTTATTATTATTATTATTAAGTCTATAAAATATTGTTAATTTATTTCATTTGATCTTCCTTTGCAAATCTTTGCTTTGACTTTTCATGTTTATATAAATATTTGTATTAGTTTTTTATTGCTCATCATGTTTATACAAATAAATGTATAAGCAATGTATTTTCCTTCCTTTTAACAACTCTCCCTTTCCTTCTTTCTTACTTCCTCTTTCCTTCCTTTTATCCTTCCCTCCTTTCCTTTCGTTCTTCTTTTATTTCTCTCTTTTCCTTTCTTCCTTCATACCTTCCTTCCTTCCTTCTTCTTTCCTTCCCTCCGTCCATCCTCACTTCCTTTTTTTATTTCTCTATTTTCCTTCCTTCATTCCTTCATTCCTTCTGTCCCTGCTTTCTACATTCCTACCTTCCTTCCTTCCTATTTTACTGCATATTTTTACTTGAACCTATTACGTTTATGCAGATATATGTATTCCTTTATTTACTTTGACCTATTATTGCAAATTGTTCTATTCAACTTTATGTTTAAATACATATTTTATGTTGTATTTCTTATTTTCTTTGGACAAGTGTTTTAATTATTATTTTGTATAAATATTTGTATTCAATTTTTTTTATCTTATTTTTGCATATTTTGGTATTATTGTAATTATAATAAGTTTTTCTAACTTTATTTTAATTTAAAACTGTCGGATAAATTCTCACTTTGTTGGAGAATGTTGAGCAATATTGCAAATTGCCAACTTTGTTTCTGTCCGTCAATGAATCATCTCCTCACGTTTGTAAGGCTTTTTGTTTTAAAAGGGAATCACGAGGACATTCATACGAGAGAGACTTCACTCATTTATTTTCACTTTAAACAGTCCTCTCTCTGTGAATTAAAACCAGGATGAACATCAATTATATAATGACACATGCTGTAATTGAGGGCGAGGCTCATTATGCCACGTTCGTCTGATATAAATAGTGAGCTATTAGCACTAATTGATTAGAAATCTGCCTCTTATTAAAGAGTACGAACCCTCATTATCTGCCCCGCCTCCTCAAACTGCTGAGAAACAATCTGAAAATCACTCGGAGACACCTGTTCGTTACAACCTCTCCCTCTAATCACCCATAACCACATATGGTAGCAATCAAAAATAATTCAAGGACACTTATGGATGTGTTTCCATTCACCTGTTTTTATGCAAATGTTTTATTTGTTAAGGAAACAACAACAAAACTTCACAGGGAGCTTTTCTGACTTTTACTCTATCGGCTTTTGTTTGCTACTTTAAAGGGGCAATGTTATCATTTTGGGTGTTTTCTCTTTCCTAAGGGGCGGGACATCTCTATGCGGTTGACCAATCACAACAGAGCAGGCCAGCTAACCAATCAGAGCAGACTGGGCTCTGGTTTCAGACAGAGGGTGAAAAGAGGTGCTGCAGCACAGGCATGTCCCAGTAGAGACACTAACATGAACCTGAACGTGAGCATAACAGGCCCTAAAGCTAACTAAATATACAAATTGTCATTTTAAGGTTGTATTTTCCTTTAAGTTGCAACTAAATAACAAGAACACTTCACAGAGCTGGAAACACTCACTCATCAGTTTTAATGCTCCACAAAATAAACACTTTCCCCGTTCTTTGAACTATTAAGTTTACGTGTTATCCCCTAAACCCGGCAAAGAAAGAATATTTCAAGGGCCCAGACTCCCTGCAGATTTAAAACCAGACAGCTCCTCTGTTGTCGGTGATGTTTCATGTTGTCTGACAGCAGACAGCTGTTCATCTCTGACAGCCTCACTCCACTTTTTCATTTCTCCAGAGCTTCTCCATTTCTTTTTGAGAGGAACCGCCTCATCCGTCAGCGGCTCACACACCTGCGTCAGGACAATAATATCGCTGCCAGGTGTGATGGAAAGCCGAGGCGAGGCGTTGGTGTCCAGATTGACATTTCCATCAGAAAAAGACGCCCGGAGACGCCGAGTCCTCCACCTGCAATAAACTCAGACGCCCTCCGATCGTTTGCTCAAGGCCGCGGCGTCACAGGAAACACTCGTCCACACTCAGATTTATTGGATCAATGAGTTTCTTTTCCACTTCAAAATGTATTGCAATCGTTTTAGAGAGTGACAGCTGAAGGAAGGAGACTCAGAAACAGTTTTTTCAGTTTCTTAACATGTGAAGTGTGGTACTAAAGGATGAAGACAACTTTTAAAGCAATCATACTGGAGCTCCATTGGTTTTTGTTTGACATTATGGCTATTACAAACAAATACAAATGCTGCCTCTGTCATAACTAAAGTCGCTAGGCTTTTTATTTCTTAGAAATCTGCCAAATAAAACAAAATGGTTTACAAAATAACGTACAACCAGTATCCACATTTTTCTACAAATCCCAAAATGATGCTTGTCTGTAATTAGAGGTTTTTGTGAGCAGGATTGCTGAATATCAGTAGTTATGTATCGCTGTTTTTTTTGTTTTTTTTACAAGTCTTTTTATTTTCATTATAGTGTACAATAATCGATGCCATTTCATATATTGTAATATCACAGTACACTCACTACACTCCCCCCTCCCTCCCTCCACCCGCACATGCCCACACTGACGAAACCCAAAAAATGTATAAAAAAAAATAAAAAATGCTTATCAATATAACTTAAACAACAGAGCCATGAAAATGAAAATAAACATAAAACGAAAAAAAAAAAAAAAAGAAGAAGAAAAAAAAAAATATATATATATCGCTGTTTTGTTTGTAAAAAGAAAGTAAGAAATACTTATTTTAGGAAGTGTATCGATTTAGAAACTTTTCTTCGGGCAAGATAATGATCCTTACATGACTTGATCTTTTCCTGCAAGCCAAGAAAGAGGGGTCCGTTTGCAAAAGCAGAAATCTCAGCTTCCTAACGAGCTCCCAAGTTTCCAGGTGTATATTGATTATGCGCTGCATGGAATATCAATCAATGAGGTGTTTGTTTATTGATATTAAGACGTTTTGAAGACGTTTTTGCAAATTGTAACTGGCAGATGGTTATGTTGTCAGTGTTTTACAATGACACGGCGAAAAAAATCCACTGAATCAGGTGAGTCATTATTGAGATGATTAATATTCAGATAAGCTACGTGTCCCTCTTTAAAGTGGACAGCCAGATGACGAGCAGGCAGTCGAAACATTGTGAAAGGACTTATATCAAAGATCACAGCGTTCTTCACCCTGCTGCTGACGGAGAGTGTTCTCAAATCAGACAGACAGACGGTGGCTCGATGTCTCACCTCTGCAGAAGAAATGAACTCATCTCAGTTGACAGACTCACCAACAGACCTCGAGCTGAATCTCATTTTATAATAAATATCGATCCATCCGCTGAGAAAACTTCTGCTGTCGGCTCAGAGTTAGCTTTGAGAAATGCTGAGACGCTCGATGACAAAACAACATCAAAACTTTTCCTGAGATATTTTGTTCAAATAAAAAATGATTGAAATGACGAGGAGACTTTTAATCGAAACATTTTAAATGATCTTATCCGGGAACAAACTGTCTTAAACCTAATGTAATCTGAACACAAACTGCTAGCATCTAGGGGGAAAAACAAGTTTAATCTGAACTCAACCCAGTATTTGATAAAGCTTATAGTTAGGGCTGATTAGATTCAGCCCCTAGTTTTGCTGATATAGGCTTAGTTTGTCGGGGGACATCTTACTTCTTCCTTCTCTCTGTCTATACCCGTGTACTCTCATGTTCCGATTAACCCAGCTTCCCCAAATGTCTTTCTTTTTGGTGTCTATATACGCCGGGATCCGGAGTCATGGATGATCCTGCGGTCCTGTGTCATGGATCGCGAGTCCTGGATCTTGAGTCGTGGCTGTGGTCCTGGATCATAAGTCCTGGATGGATATCCTCGTGGATTCATCTTCCTATTATACACACATGCATTTCCAAACATTTGGACTACCTATGTTGCAAATGTATTATCTTTTCAATTTACACACGGCATCTATTGCACGTCTGTCCGTCCTGGGAGAGGGATCCCTCCTCTGTTGCTCTCCCTGAGGTTTCTCCCATGTTCCCCTTTAAACTGTGGAGTTTCTCTGGAAGTTTTTCCTTGTACGATGTGAGGGTCTAAGGACAGAGGGTCTAAGGACAGAGGGTGTCGTATTGTCATACTGATATTCTGTACAAACTGTGAAGTCCACTGAGACAAATGTAACATTTGTGATATTGGGCTATATAAATAAACATTGATTGATTGATTGAGTATAGCATGATCTAAAACCAGTGTACTTTGGTGTAAGGGCCGAGTTAATTCACTCTATTCTAGTCCTCCTATCCCAAACCCTGTCTATGAAGTTCTAAAGGTCTCAGGTGTCTTGATCAAGTATCGTTTCTCTCTTGTACAAAATGGCACCCTCTCTTTCAGTTTCATGTTTCAATGTTAGTATCAACTTGACTGTGTAATGCGCCGGTGAAGATGGCCGTATTGTCTGTTGGCTGTTGGCTCTTGAACCTTGAACTTCTATTTTAGCTCGTGTTTACTTATTTTAACTACTTTACCGTTTTTTATTATGTGTTGGGATCCTGCCTTTACTTTGACTTTTTCATTAAAAAAATATCTAATTGCGGTCCTTCTCCAAAACATATCTTTTATTACACCGACTGACTGGACGGACAACGACGATCGTAAATATCCCTGCTGGTCAACCTGATTGTTTTAAACCAGACAAGAAATGAGACACCTGCACACACAACACAGTCTGGATATCAGATTCACCGATGTGCCAATCATTTATTTGTTGCTTTTTTGTGTCCTCATTTTCATATTAGGGACACCAGGATGTCACACTCCTACTGTAAGTTCATGTCACGGTTGTAGTTTTGTAGGTTTGGGTGTTTTTGCTGTTTTCCATGTCATGTTTTCCTCTTGGTTTCTTGTCTGGTCCTTCTCCCTGTGTTTTTCCTCTGTCGTTAGTTTCCCTGGTGTGTCTGATTGTCTGATTGTGTTCACCTGTTGCCCTTGTGTTTCTCCTCCCCTGCCCGGCTGTTTCTCGTCTTGTGATTACCCCTCCCTGTATTTAGTCTTGTCTCTTCCTGTGTTCAGTGTTGGTGCTTCTTTTGTTTGTGACCTAGTTCACCGAAGAGTGTTTTGTTTGTCCAAGTTATGTATTAGATAAGAGCCCTTGCAATAAAGGTATTATCAAGTGTTATCTGCGTTTGGGTCCTACCTCCTTCACTCTGCGTATCATAGGAGACTAAATGTGACGCACAGCTGGGACCAGAGCGCTGTTTGCCATTCAGATATTTTAAAGTTGGCCAACAGTCACTGTTGTTGGAAACTAACCTTAATGTCATATCAGTTTATTATAATAATTTTATCACATGATTCCTTCTGTAAATGTGCAGCGTTTTTTATTTCAAGCGCTTTTAGTTTACTGTGCATGTATCGTCGAGTTGGTGAAGATGTGTCTTTTGGCAAATTTGTGTTTTTATAATTGCATTGTTTTTTAAACTCCAGCGCGTTTCTCTTAATTGTAGCACGTTTGCACCTGTCAGCCACCGTAGTTTTGCGTCTTCTTAAACCCAATGCTCCCCTGAACATTTTAAAAGGCCTTCAGCTGAGAAGAAGTTCAGACTGCTGATACTGAGCACACCTTTTCTTTCCTTCAGGCTGTAATGTTCTTGATAAAGTGTTTTTTTCTTTCTATTTTCTCCTGATGAAGTTGATGTTTTCGCTTCGTCATTATTCTCGCCATCATCCAGCCTGCAAAGCGTTGCCGGGGAAACGGTGACCTTGCCAACGGGACTTCTGCAGGAAGCACTAATGAGGAAAGAGTTCGATAGCTAGAAATAAAGAAATAAAGCATGAGATAAAGTGTACAGGTGCAGTTAGAGCTTCACGTGCTTTGAGGGTGTGATTGTATGCAGTGTTAACAATAATAACTGCCTGTGGGAGCTTGATTGATGACACATAGTGAGCAAACATGTGCAGCGCTAACAACAATACTGTTAAATATCTAATATATTATGATGTATTACAAGAGTAGCAACCTAACTGTGGTACAATCTTGTGTGGTAGTAGCGTGTGTACATCATTTAGTTTTCATAGATTTCTACAAATTGCTGTTTTTACCTGAGAAACTGATCTGAGTCCTTGTTCCACCAGCCAATCAGGGTTGGGAGGGTTACTTTAAAGATGTAGTATATTGCTTTTTGTTGGCTCGTTGGTTGGTTGGTGCTAGATGGTTGGTTGGTTGGTTGGTTGGTTCGTTGGTTGGTTGGTTGGTTGGCTTGTTGGTTGGTTGGTTGGTTGTTGGTTGGCTAGATGGTTGGCTCGTTGGTTGGTTGGTGGGTTGGTTGGTTGGTGGGTTGATTGGTTGGCTCGTCGGTTGGTTGGTTGGTTGGTTGGTTGGTGTTGGTTGGTTGGTTGGTTGGTTGGTTGGTTGGTTGGTTGGTTAATTGATTGGTTGGCTCGTTGGTTGGTTGGTTGGTTGGCTCGTTGGTTGGTTGGTTGGTTGGTTGGTTGGTTGGTTGGTTGGTTGGTTGGTTGGTTGGTTGGTTGGTTGATTGGTTGGCTAGATGGTTGGTTGGTTGGTTGGTTGGCTCGTTGGTTGTGTACTGAGTACATGTACATTTACTAATTGAAATCCACTACATCTAAGAGTCAAATTGGAACCTTTTACTCCATTAAATTTATTTAATAATTTAATTGAAAACTTACTTTACATATTCAGATATCAAAANCGATCTCCAGCCCTCGGCTCAATTGTAAAACCCCCGGGTTCTCACAATATTCCTTTTTCCTCCCCCATGGACGAGGTTTCACCACACACACACACACACACACACACACACACACCCGCACGCGCACGCAAACACACACACACACACACACAGAGAGGAAGTGCATGCTGGGAGTTTCTCTTGG
>NW_011365643.1:32018-35376 GCF_000735185.1 Notothenia coriiceps | reverse complement strand
AGCGATTAACAATGAGCTACACATTGTAGCCTGCGTATTGCTCAACATGTTATGACATTTTTTCTTGCTGTACTTCATTTTATTTACATCGAACACTGATCATGAACACCTTACACTGAATTGTATTTATTGTCATTTAGATATTTCGCCTCAGTTGCTACGTTTCTGTAGTTTCAAACTTTCTGTTAGCATACATGCACACTATTAGGCTTGACTCTTGTTTTACATAACCCTTATCAACCGTAGTGAGAAAGATCTGTCGGCTTCAGGCCTTGAATATTGCACATGTGTTTTATTTTGAAAAGTGTTCCCCCTCCCGTTTTTTGTGTTGCTCCTGATTGTGTTCACCTGGTGCCCTGTGCTGTCTCCTCCCCCTCACCTGTGTCTTGTTGGGTTCATTAGTGTGGGTATTTAGGCTCTGTGTTTCCTGTTTTGTTGGGTGTGTGAGATCCTTGTCGCCGGTGACTGTGCTCACGGGAACATCGAGATTGAGGCTGTGTCCTGTGCTCGAATTTAAGAAATGCTCACACCGGGTTACATCGTTGGACGTTCTGCCTCTGCCTCCTTGCTTGGTCGGGCCGCTCAATTGTCGGCTTCACAATCTGACACGTGTCGGACGTTTCCCCGTGTGTGGGAAATGACAGAACTGTGCTCAGTCGTGATGCTGAAACAAAAGACGCTCAGTAGTTTTTCGGCATGTTATTCCATGTTCTGTCTCTTAAAAGACTCGTCACATCCGTTTGCCATCGTGACGACAATTAAAAGTTTACCAAGAGAAAATTCTAACTTTTTACTCTTGAGTTAACCATACATTGGCTCTGAATATGCATGAGGAATATGAAACAGTGTATTTGTAGCATCTTTGTACCCAGTACAGACGGCTAATCCATCGTCTCCGTGCTGGACCAAGCGGTTTGCTTCATGTCCAGCCACCCCGTCGGGCTAATTGGACCTCTAGAGGAATAATTAGGTGACTCCATGAAAGCGATGGGGCTTTTTGGCTTCACCAACAAACATCACTTTATTCCCTTTTGTACTGCAGATCATGGCGCTTTGCCGTCGCCACAGGAGACGCCGCATGCACAGGGACCGGCTGTCGAAACTCAACTCTTTGGTCCCACCAAAATGCTCAAAACACTTCTTGTTTTACAAACTTTTTTTATTTAAAGTCAAAGTTAACATGCTATTAAACATGTGCCCCAAAAGGAAATGGAGGCCACAACAGAAAACATTACTAAACCTCAATAACCAAGTCTTTACGGGTTGGTTTCAAGTCTTATGTGAAGATACCACCATGCCTCTAATGGTTGTGATAACTTGCTTCATTATTCTCATTCAGTGGTGAGTTACTGTTAAACCTCTCCAAGAGAAACACTTAAAAACATGGATATCAGTTTTATCTGTACACATCAAGTTCAGAGATAGCTGTCGAACATAGCGTTAAAATGCAAAAAAATAAAAAATAAATACAAGTTCACAACTTATGCTTATATTTGCAAAGCAAGCATATTTTTAGCAGCAAGACCCCCAGTGAATTCAAGGTTAGCTACTGATTTAGTGTAGAAGTTAAAGCGGTTCAGGTTAGCAGCGGAAACCGTTAGCTTGTATAACACATTGCCATTCAGTTTGGTTGAGGTTGGCTTACTGCTCATTTAAGAGTCAAACAAAAAAAACAGTGAGGCTTTGACCAAAAAGCTGATTAATTATTGCCAATAACTCAGATACATTTTGTGACATACTAGCCATGTTGGGTTGACGATAACATAGGTCACGTAATATGCTAGGCTAGCAGTCAAAGCTACATCAGAAACAGTCAGGTTATATTTCCTTAGAAAATGTGGATACCAGGTTGAGTTCCTTAAAACATTCAAAAACAAAGAGGTTTGATAAAAGTTAGCTTGTTAGCGTCTTTTTAGCATTGACTGCCCTTTGCAACACAGACAGCCATTGTCCAATCATAGCTTAGTATCATTCACTAGGTATGTTGAACCACATACTGTAAGTAAACCCAACACATTTAACATTAGGGCAGTCTGCAAGTGATTGAACACACATTTTGAGTCCTTTTATGGATACATCCCATTAGTGCACATTTCTGCAGAAGTTGGTAACTTTAAAAATCTTGTTGACAAAAACACAAATATCTGCCTTGTGCTTTAGTCATCAAATGTGTGTTCACAAAATGTCAGAGTACGATACTTAGAAGTATATTTAAAACCACAAAAGTTAAGCTGTGTTCACTAAAACCTGTTGAAAATGGTGTTGGTTGGAAAAGGAAATGTGTATGTTGTCTATCTGATCTGTTGCTATGTTGAGTTGGTTTTTGTAACAGCTGGTGAACGTTACTTAAGAACTCACTTTTAATGGCACTTTCCTACGGGACCTTCTGGCATCAGTAATTTCCGGACTAAGTGGAATATGCACAGAATAAGACGCTGGACAAGGAAGTTTGCATTATTTTTTATTTTTCCTGGAAAGCTGGATTTAGGATGGAGATTTAGATCAGGCCTGATATTAAAAACATTGAAAGGTTGCATGGTTTTGCATGATTCAAAAGTAAATACATATGTTTAAAAGTAAATAACTAGTGTCCATAAGGTTACTCAAATTTAATAATCTTTTAACTGAGTCAGCATCCAACAAAATTATCAAAAAAAAAACAGTCAAACTCACCAGATGTTGAGTTAACAGGTAGTCCGGCCTCCAGTCGATCTCCAGCCCTCGGCTCAATTGTAAAAGCCCCGGATTCTCACAATATTCCTTTTTCCTCCCCCATGGACGAGGTTTCACCGCATGCACACACACACACACACACACACACACACACACACACACACACACACACACACACACACACACACACACACACACACACACACACACACACACACACACACACACACACACACACACAGCACACACACACACACACACAACACACACACACACACACAAACACACACACACATATATACAGTACCTACGCATGCACGCACGCACACACAGACACAAACACACACACACATGCACACAAACACACACACACATGCACACACACACACACACACATATATACAGTACCTACGCATGCACGCACACACACACACACACACACACACACACATATATACCTACGCATGCATGCACGCACACACAGACACAAACGCACACACACACACACACACACGCACCTGCACGCACACACAGACACAAACGCACACACACACACACACACACGCACCTGCACGCACACACAGACATAAACACACACACACACACACACACACACACACACACACACACACACACACACACACACACACACACACACGTGTTGCTGAGCTCCTGATTACCTGTC
>NW_011365643.1:23468-31918 GCF_000735185.1 Notothenia coriiceps | reverse complement strand
CAAAATTCCACTTCTTCATGTCTTCTCTACATCAACATGTGTCCCCTCTGTGTAAAGAGACTCTGAAAGTTTCAGGGAACAAAGATTCTCTCTCTTTTTGTCCTGATCCATTTTATATAAAAACCTGTCTGAAAATGAGCTGATCAGATTTTGGCCACTTTATGATGTCATGACGATGTTTTGTCTTGTGTAACCATTAGCCAATCAGCAACCAAGGTACCCCCCCCCCCATCACCTGAATCTCCTCCTAGAGCACCATTGAGTTCTTTTTAACCAAATCTCTCTCAGAGGGGATTGGGGAGGGGCTCCTTATTTTTAATCTAAAGTAACAGACAGAGAATCAGCACTTTGGAAACAGGGCTGAAACAGAGGGGATTATGGGTAATGCTGCAATGATCTGTTTGGTGTTTGGAGCCAAACACTTCAGAGACATGTTTTGTATATATCTGAGACCTATAATATATTGATGAAAAACAGTATAATAGGGACCTTTAATGAAACTGATGGATAATCTCCCCTCTGCTTCCTAGCTGTCAATCAGGAGAAGCAGTCTTTCCGTGAGCCGATCTCTTGGAAGTATCCGGAGCCGCCTGCTGAGGAACAGCCCAAGTACCCTCAAGATTTTCAGCTGAAGACCCCGGTGGCGTTTGACAGTGTCAGTGCCGTCTGCGGGGCGAACTCCGTCCGAGTCGAGGCCAAGAAAGACCTGCTGGGGATCGGGAAACCTGTCCGCGCTGCAGAAGTCACGCTGGGAGGATGTCCAGCCACCGGGGAAGATGCTCAGGTCCTCGTGTTTGAGTCGGAGCTGCACGGATGTGGCAGCGAGCTCGTGGTGAGGCTTGAAAGAGGGAGTTCACACAAAGATCACAATGTATATTTCTCCTTGCTTTTGCTGTGTTTTCTTTTTTTTGTGTGTGGAAACAGACTGTACCAGAACATAAATGTAAAACCAAAATTAGGAGATCAAATGGGCTTCAGAGCAGCTTAGTCGATGACCATTTTTACAACCACCAAGCATTTTATTTACAAAGATGTTGTCAAAACCAAAGATGAATGGAATGTTTTCTCAGCCTTTACCCCGCAGTAACCTGTGTTTCAGATCTCGGAGGACTCGTTCATCTACGCCTTCACCCTGCACCACATACCCGCTCCTCTTGGGGACAGTCAGATCATTCGGACCAGAGAGGTCACCGTCAGCATCCAGTGCCAATACCAGAGGTCAGATGTTACACAATGGTGAACCAGAAAGATTTTCCATTTGTCAATAATGGAAGAATCTCATTTTATTGAATGACTGTCAGTGCCATCCCACGGACTGTGCAGTAACTCATTATATGACATTTAATTTGGCTGATGCGATATTTGCAATCACCCATGAATATACAATACTAGAACAGCCAGAGTCCTGCAAGTACATTAGATTAAAATCAGCCAAACCATTGAGAAGACTGAGCAGACTGTTGCTTTGTGTGTAGGGGAAAAAATATGGCGTACCTTTTTGCAACTGAGCAAACTGGACTTTTTAGGGAAGGTAGCTTGAAGAGAAAGTCGCTAACATGAAGCTTTAAAGACAGAGGGTGACGTCAGGGATATTCAGACGGACAGTATGAGAAATGTAGTTTATTTTTGGACATCAAAGCCTTCACATAAGTATAAACCTAAAATCTATTGGCTCATAATTATTGTTGCGGTATGTTCATTTAGTTAATTTAATTACAGCTGGTAAAAGTGAAGCTTATTTGAAAGGCGTAGCTTTAACCATTTTGTTTTCTGATATTTATATTTTGGATAAGAAACCTGGAAGTTACTTGATCAAATATAGTCTAGAATTTTCAATCATTGCCACTGAATTGTAGTCGAGTGGATTGTCTTGACTTTGGTATTACCCTTTTTTAATACTACTCATACAATTATCCAAAAATGTTACCATGAATTGCAGTAAAAACGTTCTTGATGTCTGGACTTTTTGAAAATGTTTCAGAATAAAGATTTAAATGTCTCTTTTAAGGAAGCATGATGTAAGCAGCGTGCCGTTGAATCCGACATCGAGTCCGTTCAGTGCCACCAAATCTTCAGAGGAAACGCTCTTCTTCTCTTTAAGACTCATGAGTGGTGGGTGTTTCCTTTTCCAGCTTCATTCATTATATTAAGTAACTTTTCTTTTTAAGTAATGTCCTGTTGGTATATTTCCATGCTACTCAAACATTTCTATGACCAGTGATTTTTTTATTTCCTTTAGTGTAAAAATTGACATTCATGGAAGACGAGAAGTATATTAAAATACATAAAAGTAGCAATCGACTGTAAGCCAATACTTTATTACAAGTTTAGCATTTGAGATGGCTCATAAGTTCAGTAAGCAACAATCTCTAAATAGTAAAGTAAAATGACACATTGCAGTCCTTTTCCAAGTGGTAAATAATGTTAATGTAGTGAAGTTGACGCATTTAATAAAACAAAAGTACTTAAATACACCATTTTAAACAGTTGGTTTCTTATAATAGGAAACATTGTTTGAGTATTTTGTTAGATTGCCAGTAAAATAAAGGTTTATTCTTTGCCTCAGATGATTGGCAGTCGACCCATCCGTCCGCTCAGTTCCTGCTGGGAGACATGATGAAGTTTGAAGTTTCAGTCAGACAGTTTCATCACGTCCCCCTCAGAGTGATGGTGGACAGCTGTGTGGCCACCGTGATCCCGAACATCGACACCGTCCCCCGATACGCCTTCCTTGGAAATAACGGGTCAGTATAAATACACTCTTTGAAATCTTAGTTTCACCCTTGTGTTCGAAAGCTTTTACCGTTGTCTAAAGTCAAAGATGAATCTTGATTGGGCCAAATTATACATTTTTTTTTTTTTTTATAGAGTCCCTCAGACTTGACTAAAATTGTCAAAATCAGTTTTGTAGTGTTTATATAGCTGTGGTGGAGGATATCCTGAAGCCTTGCTCCGATTTAAAATAAAAAACTAGAGCATAGTTATTATATCATTTTAACTTGTCACGGGAGACCTGAACACAACATAAGGTTTAACAAAAGTAAGACCATCAAGAAAATGCAATTCTTGTGCAATGCATTACAAACAAAAGTTGATGTGAATAGTTATAAGGGCACAAATACTTAGAAATGTCCTTTAGTGATATAGGAGACATTTTGTGTTTTTGAAGTGGCAACTTTTTTGCATAATCACAGATTTTTTTTTTTTTCAATTGGGGAGAAAGGAATATTAATTATGACTGCATATTTTTAACTTTTTGGTTTACATGTTTAGACTGTGAGTGACAGTTACCTGTATTGCTTTCAGGTGTCAGTCTTAAAGCCCTTCTAGGTGTTCAGGTTTCTTGTATGTAATAATTTTGCATTCAGATGTCTTGTCCTGTGTTGTGTTCAGGTGCCTATTTGACAGTCAGCTAACCGACTCCAGCTCTCAATTCCTCCCACGGGCGTATGAAGACAGACTGCAGTTTCAGGTCGAGGCGTTCAAGTTTCAACAGGAAGGGAGTGGCGTGGTGAGATTTAAATATCGCACAATTCCTGTTTTTATATAAGACGATAGCTGTTTTCTAAGAAGACACTTGAATGAACACCTCCTGTGCATTAGATCTACATCACCTGCAATGTGAGAGCTGCTGTAGCTTCTGCCGCTGTTGATGCCACCAATAAGGCCTGTTCCTTCTCCAACGGGTAAGTCTCTATCAACACTACAACTCCCATCATCCTTTTTTCTGAAACACTACAAAATCCATAAATCTGAGGGTTTGAATGACTTCGATGTGACATGTTTGCCTGTTGAAGTTCTAAGTCAAAGCGAAATCTATCACCTTGCTTTGGATTCTTATTTGCCACATTTTAGAAACTGTATCAGTAGTAAGGGGCAGAGCTTTTGATTGACAGGTGGACGGAGGCCAGCGGCAACCATCGAGCGTGTTCCTGCTGTGATACAGACTGTAGGACAGGAAGTCACATGACTGGATCCGGTGAGGATGGATAACTTTGATATATTACTGACTTTCTAAGCTCCTTTATAAATGATTACCTTAATGTTCTATTATAACATTTGACAACCCTCAACTGAATTATCCTTAACCAATATTATCCATTATAACAAGTTTGTGCAAAATGTCAAGTTAAAATAATTAGACATGGCCTTTCATTTGGAAACTAATTTATTTTCTATGTTAAGTTGTGTCTACTTTCAATAATACAACATTTATGGATGTTTTTTAGAAGGTTAACAATGTAAATTCGACAGACTTAAAAAAATAAATAATAAGCTACCTACTTTCGTAGTAGACTTTTAGCTTTTCAGGTGAAAATGTAGGAGGATGTTTGTATTAAACTACGCTGAAGGTCCCTCAACCTATTTACTTAGATAATCCAATACATTATGGGATACCTTTTTTTACTAAATGGGTTTTTTTGAGGTACAAATGGGAGGCTGTGATGTTTAATAATCATTAAGGGTGTCATGTTTCTGTGTTGCAGAGGCTCAGTGGGAACAGGAAAAAGCTGTTGGACCAATCACAGTGAACGAGAGACCTCAATGGTGAAAGTGCAAAATAAAAACTTTAAAATTTATTGAATGCTGTTAAAGACCTTTATTTCTTTTTGAAACCTCTGCTCATTGGAAGAAATCAAGACGAATCGGCAGTGATTTAACACAAGGTTGTTCAAATAGATTGGATAGATCTAAGAAATGGTAAACCAAGACCAAATACAATTCTTAAATGCATTGATGTAAATTATACATAAACATCAAACTTATGATCCCAACTCTAGCAAATATCAAACACCATAATAATGCTTAGGAAAATGTTTATGAAACCCACGGCTGCTACCCTTATTATAGGTAAATAAACACCACATTGATGCATCACATGCTGTATGAACTATACAATGGATCTGTAAACTGTAATGTTTCTTTCAATTTACATTTTTGCTGCAGGTATTTTACAGATCAGAACACTAAACATCTAAAAAGTAAGCAGATGAAAAATTATTTTTAAAATCACTTTTCTGAGATATTGGTGCAGAATAACACTTAAAATAAAATAATCAAACAATATGTATATTTAATTTGGCACATTCACAGAACAAACAAATGCTGCTCAGTCATCATGCAAAATGCACATTTTGATACATAAATGTGTCGGGGGAACTCACCAAGTGTCAGAAAATAAAACCTTCTCTCTTCCTCCGTAACCAAATCACTAAACGGAGGAACAACGGAGCTGATCCAGATTTGCATCCGATGACTTAATATCGGAAATGTGGGCTGGCTTTACACCCACGGCCCTATCCAAAACGTTGCTATCAGAAACAATGCATGATGTGTTTTGGAACTAATGTCTGTCAGCAAGCAGCGCTAACACTCAAAGCTAACATGTACTGGAGAGGGTATGTAAAAAAATAAAAAATAAATAAAAGATACTCAGCTAGTGGTAAACCCACGAGAAAAAGCATTTGAGCGCCATACTGTTTCAGAAATAATCGTTGTGAACAAATTATGGCATTTAATCACGTCAGCATTTAGCTGAGAATCTGCTAGCAGAGAATCTTTACAGAGAGGCCTCAATGCTTGACTTGCCGTGCTCAAAAGGGGGCGGGGCCAGCATCAGCCGAGTTCAAATTTAAAGCTACCGCCCCGGAATCAGCGTTTCTGTAACAGAGCTGGAAAAGAGGGACGTCTAAAATGCATGATCTGTTTGGTATTTTTGAGCAAAGCACAGACATGTTTTTCAAACCCATAATATATGCCTACAAATAGTATGATAGGAGACCTTTAAGGCAGGAAATGCAGCCATTAGAATGAACTGGATATTCTGAAAATCGTAAAATCTGTAAATAATAGAAGTAAGTATCAGAGAAAAACAAAATCAAATGGTTGTTCTACTCAGTGTGATTGACAGGAGAGAGGAGCAGAGTTTTACCACCATCATTAAGACAGGGACTAAAGAATGGGTAGAGTTTCTCTTTGAAGCAGCAGCCAGTGAAGGAGTAGATCAGAGCTGCATCAACATCATAAAAGGAGACCAGACCCTCCTCATAATCCACAAACACCCCCACCTTCTCAGGCTGAGACTTCAGGGACAGACGGACTCCAGGACCAGCATGAGCTTCGTACTCATTTTCATTCCACAACCATATCGTCCAGTAACCTTCCTGAGGAGACGCTGTGATGTATTCCTTCCTGTTGATCGACTCTCTGACCACTCCTAAATCCCACTCAGTCTTCCCTTTAACCTGAACCTCGTAATAAAATCTTCCTGAAGAGAAACTCTGCTTTGCTAAAGGACAAGCATCACATCTCTCTGGATTGTCTGGGAGATTATTCAACACTTCACCAAGTTTAAATTAAAATCAGCGGTTTGTGATCAGTCTCAGCTGTAAAAGTTGGTAAACCATAAACGTAACTGTGAAACTTTCCACACCCATACACTAGACCCAGTCTCCTTTTCAATTTGTGCATAGCGCGTCTCAGTCTCTGTCATTGTTCGTGACGCGTATGCCACCGGCTGCCATTTGTCTCCATTTGCTTGAAGGAGTAGGCTACAGCTCCCAATCCATCTTTAGATGCATCTGTAGAGATCTTTGTAGCTTTTGATGTATCAAAGAATGTAAGAACTGGCTCAGTAGTTAGAGTTTCCTTTAGTTTTTTCCATTCTTTTTCATTTGAAGCATTCCACTCAAAAACCTTGTTGTGTTGAAGCAGCTCTCTGAGGCATGTTGTCTTGGAGGAGAGATTAGGTATGAATTTACCCAGGAAGTTTATCACTCCCATCACTCGCAGGACTCCTTTCTTGTCAGTGGGAGGAGGCATGTCCAGTATTGCTTGCACTTTTGCCCGATCAGGCTCCACCCCCTCTCCTGAGATCTTGTCTCCCAAGAAGGTCATTTCTGTGACCCCAAAGTGACATTTATTTCTGTTCAATGTCAGCCCATTCACTTGGACTCTCTGTAGGAGATCTTTTAATCTTTAGTCATGTTCTTGACGTGTTTAACACTCGTGTGCCTTCCAGACCCTCTATTATGGACTCCATCGCCCTGTGGAAGACTTCTGGCGCTGAGATGATACCAAATGGAAACCTCAAAAAAAAAGTATCTCCCAAATGGCGTGTTGAGGTGCAAAGCTTGCTGCTTTCTGGGTCCAACTTCAGCTGCCAAAACCCCTGCGAAGCATCCATTTTGCTGAAATATGTTGCACCTGCCATTTCACAGGTTACTCCTCACGTTTTGGGATTTGGTAGTGTTCTCTTTTGATATTCTCATTCACATCCTTTGGATCAAGGCAGACTCTTAAGTCAGCAGTTTTCTTTCTTACACATGTGATGGAGTTCACCCAGTCAGTAGACTCCTCCACTCGCTCAATAACACCCAGTAGTGTCATCCTGTCAAGCTCTTTTTTTAAACCCGCTCGTAGTGGTGCTGGCACTCTTCTTGGGGCGTGCACTACAGGCTTGGCATCATCCTTGAGCTGGATCTTGTAAGTGTACGGGAAGGTCCCTTGTCCTTTGAAAACTGTTGGGAATTCCTTTACAATGTCAACTGTTTCAGCAAACTGCGTGTAGTTTGTATTTCTGCATTGTTTGTCCCCACTGTTTATTTGATAGATCCTCTTAACCAGTCCTAGGTCCTCTGAAGCTTTGTCTCCCAGGAGTGATTCATGTCCTTTAGGCACAAAGACAAACAACAGGCTGCACTGTTTGCCTTTCACTGTCAACTTGAGTCGGCATTGCCCTTTTGTCTCAATTGGCTGCCCGTTGTATGCCTTCAGTGGTTTGTTCTTTTCTGAGATACTTCTAGGTTTCTCTTTAAGTGCCTTGAGATCATTCACATTAATTAAATTATCTTTAACCCCAGTGTCAATCATAGTAAATGGCACAATTGTCCCATTTACTAGGGTTGGTGCAATCCATTTAATCTGATAAAGCATTTACAGTACCTTTTGGACTCTCTGAGCCGTCATTTTCGTCATGTGACACCATCTTGATGAAAAATGTTTCACTTAAATCATCACTGTCATCTGAGTCTTCAACTCTGTGCACCTTATTCCATTTTTTTTTCTCTCTGGAGAGGCACATCTTTGCATAATGATTTTGCACTTTGCACACATTTTCCCATAAGCAGGACATTGTCTTGGTGTGTGTTTTTCCCCACATCTCTTGCAGCTGAACAACTGTTCGTCATCATTCTTTTTATCTCTGTATATTTTCCACTGTTTTGTTTTAACTGACACAGCGTTCACTCCCTCTTCATGTTGGCTTGCTGCTCCATGTGCAGGTTCATTAAATGTCAGTACATGTTGGCGCGCTAGCTCACTGGCGTGGCATATTTTAATGGCGCTCTCCATAGTGAGTTCTGTTTCCCTCAATAATTTCTCTCTGATTTGTCCTGTCATTAGTCCCAAACACTATCTGGTCTCTAATCATAGAGTCTCTGAGATCATTG
>NW_011365643.1:12448-23407 GCF_000735185.1 Notothenia coriiceps | reverse complement strand
ATGTGACCGTGCTGTAGTTCCTTTATAGCCCAACATTAGCCGCCTTTCGCTTATGGGTGGTGACGTGAAGTCATGTGACCGTGCTGTAGAACCTGTAGAGATGAAAGTGCTTTAGATTATGCTCAGCAGTGTGTAGGGTGGTCAAAACGTTAGCAGGAGAAATTAGGAGTTTTGCACTTTGGGTGTGTGGTTTTATGAATTGTGTTTAGTGTTCTGAGAAACTGAGCAATTAAAAAAAAAATGTGTGTTAGCAATCGAGAAAAACTGTAAATCATCACTGTCATCTGAGTCTTCAACTCTGTGCACCTTATTCCATTTATTTTTTTCTCAGGATGACGGCACATCTTTGCATAATGATTTTTTCCTTTGCACTTTGCACACATTTTCCCATAAGCAGGACATTGTCTTGATGTGTGTTTTTCCCCACATCTCTTGCAGCTGAACAACTGTTCGTCATCATTGTTTTTATCTCTGTATCTTTTCCACGGTTTTGCTTTAACTGACACAGCGTTCACTCCCTCGTCATGTTGGCTTGCTGCTCCATGTGCAGGTTCATTAAATGTCAGTACATGTTGGCGCGCTAGCTCACTGGCGTGGCATATTTTAATGGCGCTCTCCATCGTGAGTTCTGTTTGTCCTCTGGTTGAGCAAACACAAAAGTATTGTTGACTTCCAATGCTTCTGGTAGGGCAACGGTTAGCAGTATTGCTATTTTTCTAGCATCTGACTTTGTATCCGCTCCGACAGCTGCAGCGTACAGCAGAAACTGTTGCTTGAATGTCCTCCATTTCGCATCCACATTTCAACCGTGTCCTGGTACCATGTAATGTTCTTATTGGTTATAAATAAGACATCTTCTTGGATCTTTAGACTAGCTTTACTAGCCAACTTTATTAGCCAACATGCAGTTCCCTCACATCTTGTTCTGCTCACATCTATGTCCATAGATGTTATACTGCCACCTAGTGGTAACATATATGCATTGTAACTAAAGCATAAACACCTATCATTGTCACCTATCATCACCTATGTGCAGAGTTTGACCCTTGAAGGCTGTTTCTTCTGCTCTGAAATATATTTGTTACATATTAATAGAATTTAAGATTTTTAAGTAGTAGATGGAAAACATACCAAACACTAATTATTCAAAGTAAAGTATTTCATTGTATATACGGTAATACTAAGGCGGCATAGGCCTATGATATAATGTTTGATATTAAAAAAAGTGATTTGTTTTCCATATCCAAATGGCCTTGCCCCTAAAATGACGAAAATCCAAGGACAATGAAAACTAATTTCCTTGGCTCAAGACTTTAATGGACATGTCTTTGTTAAATCAACATTCTTGAAGGCAAATAATGCAGTCATTAGAATAAATGAGAAATCACATGATATACATTTTGTTTTGAAAAATGTGCATGTAATTGTAGTAAATAGCATCAAAGAAAAGAAAACATCAAATGGTTGTTCTACTCAGTGTGATTGACAGGAGAGATGATCAGCGGAGAAGAGTTTTTACCATCATAATTAAGACTTGGACCGAAATAAGGGTAGAGTTTCTCTTTGAAGCAGCAGCCAGTGAAGAAGTAGATCAGAGCTGCAGCATCAACATCATAAAAGGAGACCAGACCCTCCTCATAATCCACAAACACCCCCACCTTCTCAGGCTGAGACTTCAGAGAGAGACGGACTGAAGGACCAGCACAAGCTTTGTACTCATTTTCCATCAGCCATATTATCCAGTAAACATCCTGAGGAGTCATTGTGATATCTCCCTTCCTGTTGATCGACTCTCTGACCACTCCTAGAACCCACCCAGTCTTCCCTTTAACCTGAACCTCATAATAAAATCTACCTGAAGAGAAACTCTGCTTTGCTAAGACACGAGCACAAGTATCAAATCTCTCTGGATTGTTTGGGAGATTCTTCTTCACATCACCAGGTTTAACTTGTTTTCCATCATCAGACAGGATGAGATAGGGATTTGCTGTATCAGGATCAAGAGTCACCTCCACCTCAGACTGCTGGACCCTCTTCAGCTCCACCTCAAGCAGCTTCTTCATCTGTTTCCTGAGCGTCTCCTCCAGCTGAGTCACAGCTCTCCTCACAGTCCCCTCATATGAAGGTGGACGGACCCTGACTTCTGTCCAGTTCTTGGTGGGTGGAGCAGCGTTCAGGGACGTGAAGCTTTGGAGGAGGTGGAGCTGGTCTTCAGAGCGTGAGAGCTGCTCCACCTCAGAGCTTCTCTTCTTCAGCTCAGAGACTTCCTGTTCCAGCTCTTTGATGAAGCCTTCAGCCTGTTCCTCTGTCTCTCTCTGCTTCTCTTTGATGGTGTCCATGAGCTCGGCCTGGCTTCTCTCAACAGACTCCTTCAGAGCGGTGAAGACCTGAACACCATCTGCTATCTCTCTGTCTGCTCCTTCCTTACTGAGCTCCACTGAGCGATTCATCTCCTGAATCTTCAGTCGTCTCTTCTGGATCATCTGCTGGATTTCAGCCTCTGTCTTCCCCAGCTCAGCCTTCTTTCCTTCATATCCTTCTTTCAGAGGAACTACATCATGTGTCTTGTGGTCTGAATAGGTGCAGAGCATGCAGACACACACCTGGTCGGTCTGACAGAACAGCTCCAGCAGTTTATCGTGCTTCACACACATCCTGCTTTCCAGGTTCTCCTCAGGGTCGATCAGCTGATGTTTCTTCAGACCTGCTCTTGTCAGGTGAGGCTCCAGGTGAGTCTCACAGTAGGACTCCAGACACACCAGGCAGGACTTCAGGGCCTTCAGTCTGGTTCCAGTGCAGACGTCACAGGGAACTTCTCCTGGTTTGACAACTTGTTGCTCTGAGCTGCTGCTGCTGGCTTTCTGTTGAGCTGACTGTCTGAACTGAGCAGCCATCTCAGAGATGAACGTGTTGACCAGCAGCTCAGGCTTTATGTTGAAAACCTTTTACAGTTGGGACACTGACTCGGGACATTTCTATCCCAGTGTTCAGAGATGCAGGCTTTACAGAAGTTGTGTCCACATGGTGTGCTGACTGGATCAGTGAACACATCCAGACAGATGGAGCACAGAAACTGATCTTCAGTGAACAGACAGCTGGCAGCAGACATGTCTACACTCAAAACTGTCTCGAAAAATCTAAACTGTGTCATCTGTCGATATATTACATTCATTAGCTGAGTTAAGGAGAGCTCATTCCAAAAGTTCCCGCAGCCAATTCCCGTTATAGCATCGCACAGGACTTAGTCTCCCTAGTGTACATTTAGATTAAGAGTTTTACTTTTTAGGCAACATACATAAATAAATAATGATCCCTTCTAATATATTAAGCATTACAATGATTACACCCCAAGCTCTCTTATTCTTCTTAATATCATCCTCTGAAACTGTTAAATCCAACAAGAATTTATTTTGAAACCACAAACCATCCCTCTCATTGCTTATTTTGCAGTTGCACCTCTTTTGACAGATGAGTGGAACTTTCTGTCTGGGTACACTGAAGAAACTTACATTTAATTAAATGTATTATGCCAAGAAATGTTAAATAACATTGTTGCATTAAGTAGTTGGTTGAAAGCAATAATATTAGGTTTAACCTAATATTTTGTTATCTGAACTTTAAACAGTTATCTGAAATTTGTTGAAGTAACACATTTAATTAAAGTCAACGTTTCAGTGTTTTCAGTCTATAGTTGAGGTTTTGATTTCTTACTCTTTTTAAAAAACTGTAAATGTTATTAGCTGTTCTGCTTTACAGCTCTAACTAGAGAAACAGAAAGGTTGAAACATGAGGGTTCAGTGCATTGCTATATTTAAATGTAGTAAGTAGAAATTGTAAAAGATCAATCATTTCAGTTGTGTACTCACCAGTGTTTGGTAGAGACTCTGCTGTGTTGTTGAGAGACAGAGGACTTGTCTCCACCCCAGCTGTTCTGTCGCTCAGACAAACTTTCACTTTCCATTCTGGGAAGTTGATGCTCTCCTATTTCACTGTAGCTCCACTTCTCACTGGCCCGTCGCAAAGAGGGAGTGGAGGAGGGTCATTCACCGACTTAAAACATATTAAAAGGGCCTATTCTGCTCATTTTCAGGTTCATATTAGTGTTTAGTAACTCTGGGACATGTCTCCATGCTTTAATGTTCAAAAAACGGGATTTTAGCCTTTGCAAAACATTTACATGCACAAAACTCACAGGAAATGGGCAACCACACACAAAAGCTGTATTTATCTTATGATGATAAATGAGTCAACAACAATTGTATATTCCAGTTTTCTTTTGGGTTTGCAAACATGTGTAAAGTAGCTGAAGCTGTCGTAGTAGCAACGAATCATTGGGGAGTAAGAGAATAAAGTGGCATAAAAAGAAAATACTCCAGTAAAGTACATCAATATTTTATTTGAGTGAATCTACTTTCCACCAATGTGCTTCCTGCTGTGGATGACTGTCATTTTAAAATATGTCTTTAGGTTTCGGCTCAAAGTTCATAAAAGTTGATGATTTTCCACCTCCTCCTCGTCACGGAAACAACAACCCTCCTCATATAATACATCTTTATATCATTTACTCTTATATAATTTCACGTTGCTCAGTAATACTGTATAATATCACAATGTGTTTCTTTACATACATATGGTGGTGTGTCTAAAAACGTCTCGTTGTCCACTCTGTCCATCTTTGGTCTTTAAAACCAGAGTTTTTTTGCAGAACAAAAAGAAAAATCCATCCTGCAGTTATAGAAATAATCCGTTTTCAGTCGATTGTTTTTCCACAGGTGGGCAACACAGGAAGTGGTAATGTCCCTGTTTTCTGGATCATTGGCTCTTCAGCAGCGTTGCCGGATGCTTGGTGATGATGGACGATGGGAAACAGTCTTTATTTGGGAGGGTCTGTCCTCGCGGTGTCAGGAGACCTACGGGACAGAGAGAAAACCCATTACATTTCAGAGTAATTTAAAAAAGTTCCGTCAAACTCTAATGGAAACATTGCTTCCTGTCTGTGGCTCTCAGCTGCAAGCCCATTGGTTCCTACTGGGGTTGGTTTCGACATACATCTTTAAAAACCCAAGCTTAGTTTCTTTCTTATAAAGACTCAGTAGTTTCCTGGAAACAGAAGCACAGCACCTCTCGGTACTTCTTCACCTGAATTATTCATCCCCCCCCCCGCTGTTCGACGGCAGCTTGAATCCTAAAAGAGCTGGTGGAGTCAGACGAGGACGATCCGGATTACAGCGGGAATTCATACATCACTCTGCAGACAGCATCAACATGCAGCGCCCGCCTAAACGCTCACAGCTGATTAAAGGTGAAGCTGCGCGATGCGTTCCTGCAGTCAGAGCACACGCTAAACATCTTGGAAGGGAAAGGCAGAACTCTGAAAACAACCTGGGAACCGAGACGTGGTTACAGACTTCTAGACTATAGTTCAGCAGGAAGAAACAGGAAGGATGATTTAGCCTCAATCAGGTTATATGCAGTGTTTTTTTAAAGTCTCGAAAACATCATAAATAACCAGCTTATTCTGGACAACTTGTTTTGTTCCCATGTGGTTTTGACCCAGTGGGATTATGTTTGTATTACTATATCATTACTTTACTAATGTAAGACTTACTTAAAGGATTAGACATGTTTACATGCTTTAATGTTCGAAAAGGTCATTGGTCAAATAGGTAATTGGTTAGCTGGCCGGCTCTGTTGTGATTGGGCAACCGCTTATGTCCCGCCCCTTAGCCTATCATATACAGTACAATGTGTTGGAGTGCTAGCCAATAGAAGCGTGAATGTTACATAATGATGTCACTATGTTCTGGAAGTAAACAAAGTAGTCCAATGGAGGCGTTTCAGACAGTGAGGGGGAACACAGGGATTTTAGCCTTTGAAGACCATTTACATGCACAGAAACCTATAGGAAAGAGAAAACCCATAAAAAGCGGAATGGGGCCTCTTTAAATACTACTTATTGTTTCTAGACCAACAACAGTTATGTTTAAAACCCTGAAGTCACTATAAAACGGATTTAATATTTAAGTTCTAAAAGTAATTTTGCAGTATATTTTCTGTAAAAGCTTATACGATGCTTCTGGATGAATATGACTGTTGCACTAATGTGTATTTTGATTTAAACTGCATTACAAGCCAAATGATGTGCTAACTGGAACCCCTTTATAATGTGTTGGCTAGTTTCTATTCTGCAGCAAAACATCAAATTGTAAAAGTGTTGTCCTGAGACAACCACATCTCTAAAGTCAACTTTCCATTAGTTTCTCTTAAAAACAACCCTTTTTTCAACTTGAGGACGATGCATTTTCAAACTTCACATACAGTGACAAAGGATGTCGGATTAATGTAGAAGTATAAAGTTGCATAAAATAAAAATACTTAAAGTTAAGGTAAAGTTGTACTTCAATTCAGTACCTGGGAGTATGACCGACGGAGGACGTCCTTGGTTTGAAGTAGAAAACAAAATAAAAACCTTTTTGTTTACAGGTTTCAGTCAAGCTGAGCAGAAACAAGGTGAAAAGAAGCAGCAGCAATCTTTCAAAAAAACATATACAGGATGTTCACTCTTTGGATTTGCATCTCGCCATGTTCACATTCAAAGTAAATAGTTGTCCTTCCCTCCAAGGAGAATTGGATTTCTGATTGAGCAGACTGTGATTTGTTCCTCTATGTTTTTCCCTCCCGGTGTGACTGAAAATACATTTGAAGTACCTCTGCAGGCTTCAACACACACTCCAACATACAGAAAAATGCAGACAGGTAAAGTCACATACTTTGTTCAAGGACAGTTATGTTTGAGCAGAAAGAAACTCCAGGCGAACGCATGGCAGCGAGACACAAATGAGTTCTGCTCTCTGCTGCGATGCCTGATTACATCTCAGCAAATTACACCTCGCTCTGCAGACTCTAATGATCATGTACGAGGGTTAGAAATGATATGTTCAATGCTCCTGGCTGAAGAGAGATGAAGAGAAGTCTGCAGGTTTAACCTCTTTAACAGACCTGAAAGCACCTGACACTTTAATTATTTAAAAATTGTCCAAGGTAGACATTTTAGTTACCCATGCTGGTGGTGCAACTGATTGAAGGGACTTCCTTCCAATCATGGATGTTTAACAAAAACAGCGGTGGAGGATCCCGTTTATTCCTATGAAAGTTGATCTGTGGCGATTGAAGCCCAAAACCTGTATCGGGGCCTTTGCTTAAGCTCTGCCTACGATTTCCCGCTCTCGGCTAGGTCAAATGAATGGAGAGGGAAAAAACACTGGATTCGGCTTTTGGCGCATTTTACAACTTTTAAACCCTAAGGATTTCACTAAGGGTAATAAAAGTGTTCGTCGGGGGAAGTTCGTTTTGTTTTTAGTTCGTTTATAGCACAACATTAGCCGCCTTTAGCTTAGAGGTGGTGACCTGAAGTCATGTGACCGTGCTGTAGTTCCTTTATAGCCCAACATTAGCCTCCTTTAGCTTAGCGGTGGTGACGTGAAGTCATGTGACCGTGCTGTAGTTCCTTTATAGCCCAATCTTAGCCTCCATTAGCTTAGCGGTGGTGACCTGAAGTCATGTGACCGTGCTGTAGTTCCTTTATAGCCCAACATTAGCCGCCTTTAGCTTAGCGGTGGTGACGTGAAGTCATGTGACCTGCTGTAGTTCCTTTATAGCCCAACATTAGCCACCTTTAGCTTAGCGGTGGTGATGTGAAGTAATGTGACCATGCTGTAGTTCCTTTATAGCCCAACATTAGCCGCCTGTAGCTTAGCGGTGGTGACGTGAAGTCATGTGACCGTGCTGTAGTTCTTTTATAGCCCAATTAGCCGGCTGTAGTTCCTTTATAGCCCAACATTAGCCGCCATTAGCTTAGCGGTGGTGACCTGAAGTCATGTGACCGTGCTGTAGTTCCTTTATAGCCCAACATTAGCCGCCATTAGCTTAGCGGTGGTGACCTGAAGTCATGTGACCGTGCTGTAGTTCCTTTATAGCCCAATATTAGCCACCTTTAGCTTAGTTGAGGTGACGTGAAGTCATGTGACCGCGCTGTAGTTCCATAGCCTAACGTTAGCTTTTTACTTCAGTCATAAAGTGGTGTTAATATGTGGAGATTAACCTGTTGAACAAAACCTGTAAGTATCATAAAGGTGTGTTTGCCACATAACTCATTTTCTCACATTTTCAAAAATCCATTGGGAAAACACACAACCAGTCGCTGACGTTAATAAAATAAAGTTTCCGTCTGCAGCTCGTTTAAAGGAGATAAATATTAAGAAGAAACACAATTAGAGAGGACAGAAACAAGTTTCATCTTGTTGGTTACACATTAATTTAAATCACATTACTGCGCAAAGTTATCAGAGGGATGTGTGTGTGTGTGTGTGTGTGTGTGTGTGTGTGTGTGTGTGTGTGTGTGTGTGTGTGTGTGTGTGTGTGTGTGTGTGTGTGTGTGTGTGTGTGTGTGTGTGTGTGTGTACACTTGGCTCAGAGCAGTTGGCAGACAGGTGTGTGTTCACTTTGGCAGAGGAGTTTAGAAGTCACCACACACACACACACACACACACACACACACACACACACACACACACACACACACACACACACACACACACACCCTTTAATCTTAACTTCAATAGAAGCCATTTTTATATTTTCAGGTCAGGGTGGAATATCATTATTTCTCTGACTTGTCAGCTGCACTTCACAGCTTAGAGTCGAGCTAATAACACATTAAACAGGTAATACCACCTCCAAGTGGACATTTTATGCCAAAGTTGAAGAAACTCCCGTACGCCGTCCCTAAGTGCGGTGTCTGACGCACTACAACGACCCAACCCTCTTCCATAAGGAGCTGCAGCTTCAATAACAATGCAGATATAAGCACAAAAATGTCAGATTAATTGCTATATGTATTTTGTTTCAGTCTTCCACTTCAGCACAGAAGACCCAGCAGGGATCCACAGCAGCCGGGGGAAACACTGCTGTCTAGAAATAGAAAAGCTAGGAAATAAAGCCTCTTACAGAACAATGAGACAGAGCAGGACACAACACAAAAGAGCTCCTTTATTTAAAGACTAAAAACCGTGAAGCCTGTTAGCCTCTCATCCATATACGGTGTTTTATATAGAGATGCTGTTAGTGTGAGTCATATTCAGCTCAGGGTCAGGAAGACGGCCAATAAAATCTGTTAAGAGACGTTGATTAATCACACGGCACTTCAGAGATAATACTTAAAAATCCACCTGCACTCTGATGAGATAACCTCTGGGGTTTCTTGCCAAAAACACAGAATATTAATTGGAAATTAAGAAATGATGTCAATATTTCAAGGCTCCATCTCAAGGACTCTCTGTAGCCCCGTGAGCTTTAGGAGAACTCAGATCCTTTACTTCAGTAAAAACTGTAAAAACCTTAACAGGAAGAAAGTTTGGAGAAAGAGTTTGAGTTTCTCTTACCTTGACATTTGGCTTCCTCGTTGAGAATCCTCTGTACCATCCTGAAAGAAAAATGTAAATAAACATGAGTGACTGAGACTGAAAACACACGGATTCAATGACTGGCTCTGAGGTTTGATTTGTTAACATCAAGAAATAAAGTAAAAACTCCATCACAAAGGATCATCATGTTGAAGAGAAAATGCGCCCCCCCTAAAAACTGAAATATTTTATAAAGAAATGCTTTTGGTTTTGTTTACTTTGCCCTTAAGAGGATGAAGTATAACATATTCATTCGACCTGGACATTAAGTCAGTAAAAGTTGAAGTTGTGTGTGTAGATGTGTGTGGGGGAGTAGCCCGAGGTGTTTGTACACCGTTTTAAATCTGCATGATGAAGTCAGAAAGTAGAATCAGATATTCAGTCCACCACTCTTAGCCTCGGAGAAAACTGATGTACGTACCAGCAAATGCTCCTAAATATTCCTATTCCTATATATATATATATATATATATATATATATGATATATATAGTATATATGAAGGACTTATTTTTTGTTACTGCTATTATGTATTGGGGGAGTAGATAACTATGATGGGGTCTTTGAAAAAATGCTATAAAACTGTCGTTGAAAGTCCGGATTAAACATCCTTTCATCAACTCTACTTTTATTCACTGAAAAAGTAGTTTGAAGAAAAATATAGATCCTGATTTTTTGACAATTTCCACTGCAGCATAGGCCTCGTTTCACACTACACTTGAAACCTCGTGTGACCTACAATTATATCTCATATATAATTGTGTGTTGTGGTGTGTGTGTGTGTGTTGGTGTGTGTGTGTGCTGTGTGTGTGTGTGTTTGTGTGGTGTGTGTGTGTTGTGTGGTGTGTGTGGTGATGCTGTGTGGTGTGTTGTGTGTGGGGGGCGCCTTTGTGGTGTGCGCTGGTGTGTGTGTGTGTGTCGGCTGCACTGTGTTGCCGTGTTTGTGTTTGTGTGTGTGTTGTGTGTTGGGGCGCGTGGTGTGTGTTGTGTGATGTGTGCGTGTGTGTGTGTGGTGTGTGTGCGGGGCACTATGTGTGTGGGATATGTGATGAATTCCCTTCCCCGTTGAATTCTGAGACGAGCACTGCAGTGTACCTAGTTCTTACACATGGACGGACATTCATCAGAGTGATGCCTCTGCGGGAGTACAGAGCTGTCATTGAAAATTGACTGAACTCAGAGTAACCCTGACAGCTGAAGATGTATCCCAGACCGAACCATGAATTAGGTGCGGCACGACTCCCCTCCACAATGTGGGGACATCACCAGCTACCCATCCAAATGAAATTAAAAATGTTTCGGGTCTCGGAGCTCTTCGGAAAATATGAGACCTTGCAACAGCGATCACCAGCACTGACACACAATGAACAAAACGAAGGACACACGCACAATACTGGCACACACGAACAGCCCATCATACAAACGACAACTAACCAACAGCACACGGACCGTCACACTGACTCAACGCTCACAACCACACACACCAACACCCCGACTCA
>NW_011365643.1:9489-12403 GCF_000735185.1 Notothenia coriiceps | reverse complement strand
GTGTGCCTTGGCAGTCCAACATTAGCCACCTTTAGCTTAGCGGTGGTGACGTGAAGTTATGTGACGTCCAGTTCCTTTATAGCCCAACGTTAGCCTCCTTTAGCTTAGCGGTGGTGACATGAAGTCACGTGACTGTGCTGTAGTTCCCTTATAGCCCAACGTTAGCCACCTTTAGCTTAGCGGTGGTGACGTGAAGTCATGTGACCGTCCTGTAGTTCCTTTATAGCTCAACATTAGCTTTTTACTTCAGTAATCATAAAGTGATGTTAATATGCGGAGATTAATCTACTGAACTAAACCTGTAATTACCATAAACAGGGAGATGCTTCAAAACACTTCACAAATCTTGGCTCAACCCTGAGATAACTTCATGGCATCCAATCAGGAGCTAACCTCCTTGTAATGCCTCACATCCACTCCACTGAGGGACGGGGGTTATAGCTTGAGCGTCTCATTGCACTGCCTTCCATGCAGTGATTATCTAGAAGAGCCAGGGTTACATTTTGTCCACAGTCCCTGCAGCAAATTTAAAGATTCCTCATCTTGCGTCATTATCTGAACATGCACATTTAGAGGAAATGCAATCAAACAATGGTGGGCTATAAGAGCAGAATATATGTGAGTTTGTATGCGTTTGCAAAATGTCTGCAGGTGCCATCATTTCAGATTGAGCTGCTGCAGAAACGCTGCAGAGCTGCAGAGAGGCGATTATCTTTCTTAAATTGGTCTCCTTGCCCTCCTCTGCTTCTGTAATGCAGAGTGATCCTCCGCAGACACACACTCCACGGCTGTAATGGCAGAAGTGATCGGGAGCATTAAAGCCCCCGAGTTCCCTTCCTGTAATATAGATTATGACACTCGAGAAAGCATTAGGCCTCGATTAGCGGCAATTTAATGTCTGAGATGTTAACTCTTGCTGTCAGAGTCTCAGCTGAGAGACTCCCATTATTTCAGAGAGGCTGTGACGAGTGTTTAATAGCAAGCTGGGGACAAACAAGCTTTAGATAACAGATCAATATTTGTCCAAAAGACAAATACAACTACAAGAAGTTGTTTATTGTCCATCTACATGTAAATATCCTGTGTCTGATTGGCTGTATGGTCCATGTGTGTATATCTGTAAACAGTATTGTTTATATTCTCATTTATATGCTAATACAGTATCAGGAAATGTCTGACTGTGAGAGGAGAAGCTTTAAGGCGCTTATTTGAAAGATCTGACACATTTAATTTCATGGACAAACGATTTGAGTAATACATTGCAGTGAATGCAGAAAAGTGCTGACTCACTCCTTGTTTAAGGACTCATTCCTGCACCACTCTAAGGCTGGTGGATACAAGCAGGTGAAGAAGAGGAGAAGTCATGCTATAGTTCCTTTATAGCCCAACATTAGCCACCTTTAGCTTAGCGGTGGTGACGTGAAGTCATGTGACCGTGCTGTAGTTCCTTTATAGCCCAAAATTAGCCACCTTTAGCTTAGCGGTGGTGACGTGAAGTCATGTGACCGTGCTGTAGTTCCTTTATAGCCCAACATTAGCCACCTTTAGCTTAGCGGTGGTGACGTGAAGTCATGTGACCGTGCTGTAGTTCCTTTATAGCCCAACATTCACCACTCTATAAGGCAGGTCGGTACCAGCAGGATAAACGTGAAGAGGAGGAGGAAGTGAGGAAGATGGATATTACCCGCTGGCTCTTGATGGAGATGCCCAGCTGTGTGTAATGAAGCTCACACTCACTCATTATCAGCACTTCCTGGCTTCGCACACTTCCTGGATCGAGCTGCTAATGTCTGTGAGTCAAACTGGGAATAGCAGTGGGATAATAACAGCCTCCCAGAACTCCAAGTAAAAAAACGTATTTTAATTTAGTTTTAAATTCAATTGTTATCTTGTTTTATTCAGTTGCGAGTCTTTATGTGCTGCCTTCGTCTTGCTTTGTAATAAGTATGATTTGATTCATTGTTTTTATAAGCATTAACAGTATTAAGTACCTTATATATTGCATGTTTTTTATTCATTTATTGCCTTGTTATTTCAAAATACAAACCCTATGTTTTTAGGTTGATTTTACAAACTCTGTCCATGGTACTATAGATAAAATATCTTGGCTAAATAACAGTTGTCGCTAAATAAACAAAACAATAAACCAATAAATATAAACTGGGAGTGGTTAGTATTGTTTTTTTGGTAAAGCACTCGTTCTAACATGAAAAGAGCAATACAAACAGTTTGATTGATTTATGATTCAATGACTTACAGGTTTTTTTATAGATAAATATAGCATGAGGGCGCTAACTTCACTTCCCGCCCAAATGAAGGCTCCTCCCACTTTCTGGTGAAAATATTGCATTAGAGCGAAGAAAGAAATAATAGTGTCTTCATGTCTTAAAGCTGCTGAGTTATATATTGAAATTCAAACAACAAATATATCCAGAGGTTTTTTTACTTCCTCTACAGAAAAAAGGAGAGTAAAGAAACTCAGAAATCTCAGTTTCAGTATCAGCCTGCCACCGGACATCCATCCCAAATCTATTTTCCGTAAACAAAGCTGTCTCTGCCGTCTGACGCTCTGTTTGATACTCATATTTTTGGAGTAAAAAAAAAAAACATTTAAAAATAAAACAAAAATATATAAATGTAAAATGTTTAATCTAAATTAAAAAAATTAAATATTTAAAAAAAAAAATCTAAATCCAAAAAAATGTAAATATAATAAAAATGTAAATATAATAAAAATGTAAATCTAATAAAAATCTTAAACTATTAAACATCTATCAAAAATATAAACCTTATAGCAATCTAAAAAAATGTATAAATCTAGAAAAATCGAAATCCCTCAAAATCAAAAATAAAGAAGAAAGTCAAAATCCCCAAAACTAGATTTTTATACCGTTTTTGAAGAACAGAAATATTG
>NW_011365643.1:0-1503 GCF_000735185.1 Notothenia coriiceps | reverse complement strand
CTTTACTTGAGGAACATTTTGAATGCAGGACTTTTACTGTGACAGAGTATTCCTACACTCTGGGACTTCTACTTTTACTGAAGTACAAGATCTGAGTACTTCTACTTTTACTCAAGTACAAGATCTGAGTACTTCTACTTTTACTCAAGATCAGAGAGATTTTCCCTCTCTCAGCTGATTCGTGAGATTGTGTGAGCGTGACGTGAGGAGGAGAGAGCCCTCAGAGAGGAGCAGAGATTGAGAGACACGCAGATGTATTTATTTGCACGTGTTCTTTAATTTATTCATTTACATGCATGTGTAAGAAGTTTAGGTGCTCATGCATGAGAGGTCGATTTCCTGCAATCTGCTGTTAGTTCAAATGGGCTGTTAAGCCCTCCCACAGACACTTACTGTGAGCACATCATGTGACCCAGTCCTCCCACCACACTGTAACCTTTCCTCTGTATACTTTACACATTTATACTACTTTCAAATGTGCTCAGCTCTTCCACTTTAAGCCCTTTACTACCATTTATGAAGGATTTACACAAAGTCATTCAAACTAGCTGCACCTTCACCAGCTTTGAGAACACTTTCATGATCAATCATTATGAAACATATCATATATATTATTCTGAAATGGACCAATCTGCACAATGACTACTTTTACTGTCTCTACTTTCACTATATTTTGATGATAATACTTTTATACTTTTACTTGAGCAACATTTTGAATGCAGGACTTTTACTGTAACAGAGTATTCCTACACTCTGTGAGTACTTCTACTTTTACTCAAGTAAAAGATCTGAGTACTTCTACTTTTACTCAAGTAAAAGATCTGAGTACTTCTACTTTTACTCAAGTACAAGATCTGAGTACTTCTACTTTTACTCAAGTACAAGATCTGAGTACTTCTACTTTTACTCAAGTACAAGATCTGAGTACTTCTACTTTGACTCAAGTAAAAGATCTGAGTACTTCTACTTTTACTCAAGTAAAAGATCTGAGTACTTCTACTTTTACTCAAGTACAAGATCTGAGTACTTCTACTTTTACTCAAGTACAAGATCTGAGTACTTCTACTTTTACTCAAGTACAAGATCTGAGTACTTCTACTTTTACTCAAGATCTGAGTACTTCTACTTTCACTCAAATACAAGATCTGAGTACTTCTACTTTTACTCAAGTAAAAGATCTGAGTACTTCTACTTTTACTCAAGTACAAGATCTGAGTACTTCTACTTTGACTCAAGTACAAGACCTGAGTACTTCTACTTTCACTCAAGTACAAGATCTGAGTACTTCTACTTTTACTCAAGATCTGAGTACTTCTACTTTTACTCAAGTAAAAGATCTGAGTACTTCTACTTTTACTCAAATACAAGACCTGAGTACTTCTACTTTTACTCAAGTACAAGATCTGAGTACTTCTACTTTTACTCAAGATCTGAGTACTTCTACTTTCACTCAAATACAAGATCTGAGTACTTCTACTTTTACTCAAGTACAAGATCTGAGTA
>NW_011365642.1:0-4572 GCF_000735185.1 Notothenia coriiceps | reverse complement strand
GGCAGAGATAGTGGGTGAAACTGGTAGGTTTTCGCCTGTTTGGGGAGTTTATATCCAGTGTACCTCGTTTAAACATTGAATGGACAGCTAGCAGGCATAGACAGTATATATACAGTTGCAAGAAAAAGTATGTGAACCCTTTGGAAATTACCTGGATTTCTGCATAAGTTGGTCATAAAATGTGTTCTGATCTGCACGTTTGAAGTTTGCAAAAGGGCACCTGGATGTTCCCAGCACTACTGGCAAAATATTCTGTGGACAGATGAAACCAAAGTTGAGTTGTTTGGAAGGAACACACAACGCTATGTTTGGAGAAAAAAAGGCACAGCACACCAACATCAAAACCTCATCCCAACTGTGAAGTATGGTGGAGGGAGCATCATGGTTTGGGGCTGCTTTGCTGCCTCAGGGCCTGGACAGATTGCCATCGTCGACGGAAAAATGAATTCTCAAGTTTATCAAGACATTTTGCTGGAGAACTTAAGGTGATCTGTCCACCAATTGAAGCTCAACAGAAGATGGGTGATGCAACAGGACAACGACCCAAAGCACAGAAGTAAATCAACAACAGAATGGCTTCAACAGAAGAAAATACGCCTTCTGGAGTGGCCCAGTCAGAGTCCTGACCTCAACCCAATTGAGATGCTGTGGCATGACCTCAAGAGAGCGATTCACACCAGACATCCCAAGAATATTGCTGAACTGAAACAGTTTTGCAAAGAGGAATGGTCCAAAATTCCTCCTGACCATTGTGCAGGTCTGATATGCAACTATAGGAAACGTTTGGTTGAGGTTATTGCTGCCAAAGGAGGGTCAACCAGTTATTAAATCCAAGGGTTCACATACTTTTTCCACCCTGCACTGTGAATGTTTACATGGTGTGTTCAATAAAAACATAAAAACATATAATTGTTTGTGTGGTTTTAGCTTAAGCAGACTGTGTTTGTCTATTGTTGTGACTTAGATGAAGATCAGAACACATTTTATGACCAATTTATGCAGAAATCCAGGGAGTTCCAAAGGGTTCACATACTTTTTCTTGCAACTGTAGCTAGCATGGAATGCTAGCATTTTGCTTTGTATGTCGGGGGCGGGAGATTCATGTGATTGGTTGTTGGTCGCGTTGACTCCCCAAGCTTCAGACACGCCCACCGCCAAGCGTCAACGCACGCTGCTGTGTGGACGCTCCGTTAGTGGTCCAGCAGGAGGGCGTTTCCCTGCTGGGAGCTGCAGGCTGGAGAGCAGATGGTTTTACATCTATTATATAGAAGCAAAAACACTCTTTGTACAAATATCTGCCCTGGAGTTCAAAACTGTCCACGGCAGGGAGCTTTGAACTTTGGTCTGCACTCAGAAACACAAAGGCTCAGCGGACCTGAGGTAAGATAAGGAAATGGTGCAATGCTAATGTGAGCTGCTGTTCTCATTCAATCCGCTGACCTGCAGATGCATTCTGCCAGAAGGGATTACTTGTAGTACCTGAGAACATAACGTTCTTGCCAATTGAATGTATAATTATCTATAAAATGTATCTAAAAGTATACAGACAGCTGGGGAAATAGTGAGCATACTTCAAAAACATATGCAAATACATATAACTGAACTATTTATGTGAAATGTTGTGCATTTTCACTTCAAGCTAATTGTTCAGCATGAAGGCATGCAAGAAAAGCAGTTGACAGGACAGTGACAAAGTTGCGTTATATTACATATTTCACTAGAATACTGAGGTAAATGCTGTGAAATGATTTGTGAATGCTGAAATTCCACTGGGTCCAACCTGCATTTCAGAAGTGGAAAAGTTTCCAGACATTATAAATTGGATGACCTAAGTAAACAAATAAATAAAAATAAAAACATATCATCAACTCGTGTTTACTTGTGCAATCTTCCATTTAATTGCTTATGCAATGAGGAGAGAGACCATTTTTTTTAAAGCACTTACTAAAGAACACACAAACACTGCATTTGTGCTGCAGGTGGTGGAACAACACATTACTAACAAAGTAGTCTGCAACCACAAACGTAGCCTATACATTCCGCATAGTCTGCATAATATAAAAAGGACTTTGATTTTGCAAGATTAGCTAACAAGCTCATTTCCAAAACTGTCGTACAGTGAAATCGATCAGGAGTTACCAGCCAAGGTTAGCTTAGGCTAGCCCGGCTCTGTCTTTGAGACAAAATACTAGATACTAAAAAGTTCTGAAATAAACTGTTCAATTAAATCCAATAGGTATATTCTGTAGAAAACACCAACCGCCTATATGTTGTCTTTGTGCAGTAGTACATAGGGCAGAGCTCGGCTAGCTGTTTCCAAATATGCTAAGCTAATTGTCTGCCAACAGTAGCTTTATTATTCCCATTGAGACATTTTATTGTGACATTTATATTCGATTTCTTGACGCAGGCATAAACATTTCTGGTCATTAAATGTCTGTATACAATACCTTAAACCTTTTTCAAATGAAAATATGTTTTGATTGAAGAACAACCACATGCGCTTTCTTCGGTACTCCTAATTTATATGAGACTCATATAATACTAGTTCTTATCGGCCTTTCTGTATGTGGATTAATGGGATTACAAGTGTTGTCCCACACCTCGACACAGTCTATCTCCTCTTCCTGCTCTTCCTCTGACTTGCCATGCCCTCTATTGAATAAAAGTCTTTCGCTGTCTACACCCCTCTCCCCTTCACCCTGAACGTGGTCAAAACTCCTCATGCTCTGCTTCCTCATTCTCTCCATCATCCTTCCTCTGTCTGCCCACTTTGCCCTCTATTGAATAAAAGTATTCTGTCTTCCGCTCTCAGATAGCGTCCCATCATGCACTGTGGCTGAGGAGCGCTGTTAGAATGGGGGGAATCATTAGCGCTCCTGTGAGCTGTGAAGCTGTGACAGGCTTTATGAGTTACATGGCTAACAAGGCATGGCAGACACAAGCGTGAGGTTGAAAACACACATGGTTAAGGGACACATGCTCAAGGGCGGTTCTAGGGGGGGGCCAGTGCCCCCCTAACACTGACCCCCCTGTGGCCCCCCTAAAAAAGGAAAAGTGAAAAAAATGAAAAAATTATGATTTATTACCAGTGTTGGGCAAGTTACTTTTAAAAAGTAACTAGTAATAGTTATAGTTACTGCTCTCAAAAAAGTAACTAGTTACTTTATTAGTTACTAAATTATAAAAGTAACTAGTAACAAGTTTAAATATAATATTAATAAAAATACAAGTGTTTGTGTTGTTCCGTGGCACAGTAAGAGAAAAGACAACTCCCCATCATTGTAGCATAATAGAAACATTAACATTATTGATAGATTACCGGCCCTCAAGCGAGTACTGCAAGACATAGCCCAAGAGCGCAATGGTGAGAGATCTATTGATGCACGTGGTCTGCTGGCACAGTTGGATCAAGAATTCATTGTGCATCTTGTAACACTCCGTAAAGTGTTTGCAGAAACAACATTTCTCTCTGACATGTTACAGTCTTCATCCCTTGACCTTTCAAAGGCTGTGGATTTAGTTGGATCTTTAGTTCAGACATTGAATGACTTCAGGCAGGAGTCATTTTTTGATAACTTGGGGGATGAAGTGTTGAACATTTCTGAGCAATGTGATACTGCAATACAGCCAGCAGCAAAACGACAAAAACGACTGAGCTCTAAACTTGCTGAAAGCTTCGTACTGACTACTGTTGGACAGAGAGAGACAGAACAAGATAAACACGGGTTTTTTACAGCCTTTTTCTACCCTGTCATTGATCAGAGGCTCAATGAGCTTAATAGAAGGTTTTCAAACACAAACTGTGACATGATGAATAGCATCCAAGCTCTTAACCCCAAAAGTGATACATTTCTGAAGGAGAAAACGTTTTTATTTGCTCAGTTGTACGATGCAAATATTGAGGACTTGGGGCATGAACTACATCAGTTCAGCAGAATTTTAGATAATAAAATAAAGACTGGGATGCAGAGACCTGATAGTACAGTGGAGCTTGTTCAGTTCATTGAGCCTTATAAAGAAGTGTTTTTTGAGCTCTTCAGACTCTGCAAAATAGCAGTCGCAATCCCAGTCAGTTCTGCTTCCTGTGAGCGTAGTTTTTCTACATTGAAGCTGGTCAAAACTTTTCTCAGATCCATCATAACTGATGAGACACTGAGCAATCTGGATGTGCTTTGTATTGAGTCAAGGAGGTCAAAGGCTTTGAATCATTTGTTGATCGGTTTGCCAAAAATCACAAAAACCCGGAGGATGTTGTTGCTGTAATGTGACATTTTGGGAAGGAAACTACAGCCTGGGATGCAGACACCCTTATGTAAAGTAGAGATGTAACTGTTCATTGCCTTTATTTTTATATGTAAATCTGTGTGTTTTCCAGATATCACTTTTTTACGTTTATTAGAAATGTGACGGAATAGACGAAACTGATTAGTGCGCGTGCAGAACAGGTGTGCATTCTGTATTCAGTCTTCATGTTTGTTAAATAGCCTACGTGTCTGTGCTTATGGGAAATAATACATCTGAAATCTATGTTTTCTATCTATATCCATGTATTTTATTTAAGTCAACATT
>NW_011365641.1:0-2365 GCF_000735185.1 Notothenia coriiceps | reverse complement strand
GAACGGAACAAATGAAATGAAATATAACCCTTTGTTTGTTTATAACTTGTTGTTAATAATGTCCCTCACTCTTTGTGTGGTCTCTGTAAAGCTCTTTGGGCTGCATGTTGCATGAAAGGTATAAAGTGTATTATTATTAATGTGAGGGTTGCCATGTGTCTCAAAACGCTTAAATCTTTACACAGATCGTGCGAGTATGTCTTCAGAGTTTTGTTTTTACTACATTACTGAAAAACAGTGAATTACTTTAGTGACAATGTTTTTATTGATGTACCGTGTTTTACCAAACTCAATTACATTCAATATAAATTACATTTTTCTGTAGTCGTTAGTGAGACAGGTGTTGCATCAGAACAAACACAGTACAATAAAAACATGAAAACAGGTGTAGTCATATAAACAGGGTTTATTTACAAATATATTTATAAAAAACTTTTTTTTTCATATCAAAAAACAACAACAAGTTCATTTTTGGCAGCTTAAAGTGTCAGAGTAAAGAAAAGAGAAACTGAGAATATTAAGACACACATTTTTCATCTGTAACTTAAAGAAATCCTCTCAATAATTCTCACTGAGACTGTAACCACATGATTTACAGTTAAATAATCCCCAGACATGTAAACGTATATTAAATACATTCATAAGGACATCAGTCGAATAACAAATCCAGAATGACAAAACAATTATAAATTGCAAAAGAGTTCAAAAAAGTGATTGAAACTCCCTGAATTGCACACAAATAAAGAAAACCGTGTAACAGGCGGTTCATTAAGCTTCACTTCATGAGGATCCTTTCTGACTGATTCAGTCTTTGGTTTGTCATAGAAAGTGATGCATGTCTTTTTAAAACACGTCAAATAACAAAATATGAGTTTTATACAAATACATTCCATAAAAGGCACGTCTTCACTTTAGCAAGAGTTTTCCCAGCAGACTCCTTCATGTCTCTCTAAAACTATAAAACTATAGCAACACAAAATTAATACTCAAATATTTTTAAAGTTAAAGTAAATTAAATCTACCGTAATTTTCGGACTATAAGCCGCGCCTTTTCCCCTATTTTTCGACGCTGCGGCTTATATAACGGTGCGGCTAATCTATGGATTTTTACAGCTAACGGCCAACACCTTTAACTCTATGGGCTCTTTGGCCGGTCCGCGGACCCCCACCTTTAAGCGGCGGGTTCCAGCAGGAAAAGCTGGAGGCCGGAAAAGAGTGAGACAGGTAGCGCGCAAAAGTAAAAGTGGAACCGAGAGTGGTATGCCACTGCTGCGGCTTATATTCAGGTGCGGCTTATAGTCCGAAAATTACGGTACTTTGCCCTAAATCTAAGTCAGTGCTTAGGGAAACAATCTCAGATCAGATAAAGTGCTTCTTCACTTCATCAGCATTTCTTCATGCTTTGCTTTATCAGTGAAAGTGAAAGGTCTTCCAATAATAAGTGAACTCTTATAAGGTCCCGTGTCATGGCCATTTCTACTGATCAGAATTCCATTGTTGAGGTATAGGGATGCGGTGTTATGCATGTCCTCCCAAAAGGATATGATACCGTTTCCAAACCTAACTTTTCCGTACAAATCATTGAATGCCTGTGAGCTTTGACTTTACGCTGCGCGAGCTCCCGCGAAGTGCAGTGGGCCTAACACGGCGCCTCCCCCCCTGTTGACAGTTCACGGGCATGCTATATTGTTTTCCATAACTTTTCCAGAACCTGGAATATGCATTTTGAATTTCCATGACTTTTCCAGGTCTTCAATGACTGTAAGAACCCTGGACTCTGCAGACCGTTTACATAAAAACCTTCATAACACACAAGGGGACGGGTGATAACCGGAAAAGCATGACATGGGACCTTTAAGAAAACAAAAGCAAAATTATAATATTTAATATCTAAAGCCAGTTGAGTAGCACTTGAAATGTTTGGCTCTCTGAAACCTGATGTACTTATATGATTCTGTTTTCTTCAAGGTTGTGTCTTCCTGGTCCAATGTACTTATTGTAAGTTGCTTTGGATAAAAGCCTCAGCTAAATGTAATGTAAACTTCATTTAGACCTTCTTCTGATCGATATTAAAGTCCTCTTCACACAAGGCTCAGATTTATGTCCAACAATTTGCATGAGGTTTAATTCAAACTGGTTTTGTCCCAGTTTTAGCCTCATGTAGATGTTGGTGAGACCTTTCCTGTGTTCTCTGACGGTAACTCTCTCTCAGTGTTTCTCTGCTGCCTTCACACATAGCTCAGATCTGAGAGGGATTTATATTAAACTCATTCAGACTGGTAATCCTATAATTTTATTGGAGGAGAAATATGCTATTATTATTATTATTATTATTATTTCAATAGCTGCAACCTGATGGGTACAA